>NC_056734.1:560262205-560282205 GCF_019279795.1 Protopterus annectens
TTTATTCCCCTCCTCCAATACACATGTATTGAGATTTTTCTTCACTTTCTGTTAAGCATGAAATATTGCACTGTGAAAGCCAAGGTGTAGATATTCTGAAGCTGAAATGTTTGTTGCACTGTTTATGTAGAATTCTCACACGACTGTTAACGTGTTACTTGGAACTGCTGCCCAGTAACAGAAAAGTACCAAATAAATGTCAATTTGTGTACATGAATAAATGTCGATTTTTGTACATGAATAAATGTAGATTGCTGTGGATGGCTAAATAAGGCATCCCCTAATAATAAGCCCTAATGCATATATTGGCGGGGGGGAAAGAGTATAAGACCTGGTCTTAGTTTTGGGGAAATATAGTATGTGTATATATATATATATATATATATATATATATATATATATATATATATATATATACACACACACACACACACACACACACACACACACACACACACACACACACACACATATATATATATATATATATATATATATATATATATATATATATATACACACACACACACACACCTGAATTTTTGTCTGCAGCCTTAGGTAGACCAGCAGAGTGAATGGGTGAAGACTGTTCTGTTAATATCTGTTCTTTGCAGTATAATGGTTAAGGTGTTTGCCTTCCAAACACAAGGTGCAGCCTTTGATTCTTACATGGGGTGATTGGCTGGGCTTGAAATGGCATCCAAGGGCAGTAAGCTTAATACTAATCTATGAACCTAAATAATAATTGCTTGTTAATACTATTCCTTTGTACACGATTCCCGCTGTTACTTGCAACCTGAAGGAAAATAATGCGTCTTTCTCTTATCTACCATTTGTATTACGAGTGCACAGCGGATAGTGTGTGCGCGCGCGCATTTGTGTGTGGAGGGATGCTGAATACTACGCACAGCTGATAAATGGATGCCCTGTTATCAGGTTTCCGACACTGATCTGGTTTTCTTTCTTTTCCTATGCCCATATAATTGTATTCCTTCAGCAATCCAGATCCGAATTCGTTGCACAGCAAGGGCATCCAATTTTCGGAAACCTTATTTCCGTGTTTATTCGAAAAAGATCTGACTTGCACTTTGTTGCTCACTGGCACATGATTAAGTCAATGGCATACAATATCAGTGTACAAACCACTTCTGTTCCTTGAATGAAAATGCAGTGTTACCAGCCTTAATGCTGATGGCTTTCTGTGCCGTAATAGCCTGTACCTTTGGGACTTCACTGCATTCATTTGCTATTCAGAAGTGTGTCTTTCTTTTGGAAAAAAGAAGTGTGTCTTTCTTTTGGTCTGCACCACCAAACCAGATGTGTACCCCCAGAGTTCCTCCCTATATGAGGCGCTTGTCCTCAGAATTCTTTGCACTTGACCAGAGTAGACAACTGGTCCAGACCCATGTTTTAGGAGTAGAGTAATTAAATCAGTTTCAATTAAATAGATATACCTGTAGACACATGACTTCTGTTTGTAAAGTACTATCAGCTCGCAGCAGGAAGAGGAGCAAATGTTTCTGCATTTCAGTTAAAAAAAACTAATAATAAACTACCAAACGCAATGCATAACAAAAAGCCATAATTTAAGATACACATTTTAAAAAAAGTAAATACGAGTTTGTGTTTTTTCTGATTTTCTTTCATTTCACAGGATACCCTTTACTCACGAGATTTATATATGGTTCTGTCTATCCTATAATTTGCTCACTAATTTTCAAGTCATAATTCGCATTCAGAACTGCATACATTTCCTAGTTTTTTTTTTCCTTTTTATTTTTCCATGCTACTCTCAGTATGATATTTCTTTCTCCCGAAGGACAATTTGTAGGGTATCCGATCAGTCAGGTGCTATGTCTTCATAGTGTATCTTATTTATCACTCTTTTCTAACATACGAATGTGTTTCCAAAGGTGTCGGATATCATCTTAAGTATCCAATGAAATCGAATGTATGGTGCACGATGATTTCATGTACTCCTGCATACATCTCCACTTTTTAGCACAAAACGTCTGGACAAAGCCTAAAGAATGGAAGGACAAAACCCAAAAATACGGACAATTTTTAAATGTTGCTCTTATAAACTTAGAAAGTTGCTAGAATAAAAGCTATTGTGTTACCAAGCAGTTTCTGAAGGATATGAAGTGTAAATCGCAAATGCCTGCCATTATTTAGTGAAATCAGTCCTCACTGATTTGCCTCAAAAATCCAGAAAACCACAGATTGTATGAGGCACAGACCAAAAATATGAGGCAAAAATCTGAATGTTCTGCGAAAATCTGGACAGTTGAGAAATATGTCTTCCCGACTGATCTTAGCCAGTCATCAACCATCCTTTATATTTTGGTAAGCAATGCGGCATTTCTGGCACCTACTCTTTAAGAACGCTTTGTTGTTCCATCGACATTGGTCAGTCAGACTCTTTTGCACACTCCAAGTGCATCACTACTCAAATTTTAGATCACTTAACCATGTAATTGATATAATTTTTACAGCAGACGTGCTACCACTTCCAGTTAAGCCAGAGACAAAATTCACAGCAAACGTTAGCATTTTCAGGAAATCAGAGGCAACATTAACTTAGGAAAAGCAATAAACTTTAGCATTGGGCATGGCAAAACAATATCAGCAGTCAGAAATGTGATCGAACTACTTAGGCATACATTTCAGCTCTTCATATTTTCGTAGAATGTCCAGATTTATGGTTCATAGTTTGGCTCTGTTCCTCTTGAAATGTTTTTTTTTTTTTTTTTTTCAGGCAAATCGTTGAGGATTGAAGTCAGTAATATGGAACATTTGAGTTTCAGGCTTCATTATACTCCAGAAAATACATGCAAATGATAAATCTGCTCTTCTCATACCTCTCAACCTCCCTGCACAAGAAATCCGAAGAAAGCCTAAAATAATGGGGAGACAAAGGTAAAAAATAGGGACAGATTTTAAATATTACTCTTATAAACTTAGAAATTGATAGAATAACAGGACGTATTAGCATGCATTTTTCTGAAGGAGATGAAGTCTGAAACTCACATGCGTCATTATTTAGTGACTTCAATCCTCAGTGGTTTGCCAGAAAACAATAAATTTTATGAGGAACAGACTAAAAATATGAGGCAAAAATTTGGACAGTTGAGAGGTATGGTTGTCAAATTTATAAGCGCAATATTTAAAAGTTGTTAGTGTTTTTATATTTTACTTTATCCAGAATTCTTGCACTTAGAGATTGAAATGTATATGCTGGGAGATCCACGGTTCTTGAATAGATAATCCTAACAAAAAGTTGAAATAGCACCGCCATAAACAATTTTAAATTAGGTAGGTACTGGGGAAAGTATGAAATTCGGTTCATTAATTTGTAGTTCCGGTGTAAGGTCTAATGTCAGCACAACTGTTTGCATAGATTTAGTGGTTCAAAATCTGGCTAAGGCATGTAGAGGTCTTAACACTGCTGTTAATATTTGAATTAGTTTCCATTAAATCAGAAAATGACCTAAACATTATCAAATGTACAGGCAAATAAACGGCCAAATATAAAAGTTGCTTACTTTATTATAAATAGTATAAATTAGCTGGTCTGGTTTTTATCTAAATAAGGTGTTTCTTCCATATAGATGTGTGGCATGCAATCTGACTTATTTATTGTGTTATTTATTTATTTATTTTGTCAATTAATCGTTAATAAAAACTATTTACACACGTGTACGTCCTTCCCACTGTGTTCTCGAGTGCTGCAGACTGGACAGCTTCATCAATACCACATTTTACTTTGTGTAACGTGGGATACTATAACCTGTAAGTACAACGTAAGTGGGCAAAGTGGAAAACCCTAAACCGTAAGTTAGGAGTTGTTATTATAATATTTTTGTTCCTCAGCTAGGACCTGCACTGTACCGCAAAGAAGGCCATTTTTTTTGTTTCTACTGTGTTCTCTTTTCTCTTCTACGGTGGAAGTGTCTTCTGAGAAGTTGATGAAGTAAGAAAGGCATCCAGGAGAGACCCCCCCCCCCTTAAGACTGAGATCATTGTTTTCTGAATCTCATAGGGGTAGTACTACATATACTATTCTAATCCTTTTGATTGATGAAGGCTCTGAATAACTGAGGGCTCGAGAATGACAGAGTGCCTGAAAAGGCTTTGGCAAATAAAGAGTAATCTCCGACGGCTGCTGCCTCTTCACTTGGTGGAAGGAGGCGAGATGACTTGCTGGCAGTTCAGTAAAGTTCGAAATAAAAGGCTCACATACAAAACAATGGTACCTTCTCTAAGGACAGACGGCCTTTACAACACCCCTGGCGTCATATCCTGCTGAGGCCACTTCATCTCTCAGCCGGAGCTCCTCAACTCCTTTTATTTTGTTTTAGCTTAAAATAAATGCTGCAATAAATTCCTGAGAACAAACGCAAGTTTGCAGTTTCCCCCCTCTTCTTTTTTCACTTACTGTGCAATCTATCTGACTAAAAACTCTGCCCAACACGGAGTTAGAAGTGCACTGACCAAGGGCACGGGCTTTGACTGAAGGTTCTCGTCTTAAGATGCATCCTTTCCTAGAGTAAACAGAATAAACAAAGAGTGTCTGTAAAACAATGCTTGGATGGTCTGCATGTGTAACTAAAACCAGAAGCTCAAATGCATCAGTTGCAGAAAATATCTTTTATTAATCACACTTTATCGCCGTTTTGGGTATACAGGAAGATAATCTCTGTGTTTATGTTTAGCAGAGTGGGTCGTTTATTATTTATTTATTGATTTATTTATTTTTTTTTCAGCGTGGTTTACATAAAGGGTATAGCGAAGATTTTCTTTCTGATACACAGTGAAAACGCTACCAATTAACATGAGCTTGGTGTACCTGCATGCGTGGTGGTGGAGTAAATAAACATAAAATGTACCATTTTTTTGTCTTACTTAAAACTGTACAAACCAAAAGTGGGCTGCTTTTTTTGCAATAGAATGACAGAAGTTGGCGCATTCCACTCAAGAAAGATCCAGTCCGGTGTTAAGAAACTGAAACTTCCAATAAATCACCACACATTTTCTTGATGGATTGTAGAATAAACATCTACTAATTAATTTGTGATTGGTTACAAAATAAGGCAACAACATAAGAAAAGGATGTTAGTGTTACAGGGGGGAAACCAGATCTTTTTTTTAAACTGTAGACAATAATTTGCCTTGCTAGTTATTAAGTCAGTATTTTCATATAGCTGAACCATTCTGTCCCTGTGTGTGTGTGTGTGTGTGTGTGTTTGTGAGAGAGAGTGTGTGTGTGTGTGTGTGTGTGTGTGTGTGTGTGTGTGTGTGTGTGTGTAAAATTATCAGTGAATGGGGAATCGTAATTTACCCCTGCTCTGCCACTTATGCCCCCTGTTAGAAATAAGAAGCTTATAAATCTTCCACCACTCATGCCCAAGCTTTTCCCCCTATAAAATAAGTGGTATTAAAAACTTTCAAATACATTTGGGAAGCACAGTTAGCCTTAAAAATGCCTTTATGGGTCTTTAGCGTAGTAATCACAAATATATAATATAATATAATATAACGTAATATAATATAGAGGGAGAAATGAACAGCTGGATAGCAAGGAAGCTAGGATAGATGGATAGAGACAGATTGGCTTTAACATGCTACCTTACAAGGAAACAATGGACATTTCATTGAGGGCCTGTGATAATTCCATCGATGGATCTTAATTTGGTAATCACAGAAGTTACACTTTGCCATTAATATTATGCCAAACTAAAACACGGAGCATGACATGGCAGACGAAAAACGAGGAAAATGAAACACAATAGTTTTGTTTTGTACTGATAGTACAAATGATAGACAGCAGAGATCCAAAACGCAAATAATTGTAATCACTCTGATTGAAGGGTGATCTTTTGCTTAAGACAGAATTTGTATTTTAATCTGATTTACCGTGTTGCTAAAACTCTACTCATGCTGCTTTAGTTTGAATTATTGTTATTGTTATTATTATTATTATTATTATTATTATTATCACCATCATCGTTATTGCTCTCTGTAGCCATCTTCTTGCAGGAATAAGTTCACTGAATTGGTCATCAAATCATCAAAGCAAAGAGCTACACAGATACATCTCCTTTCTTTTTTCACTTATCAATGACCAGGGTATTGTGATAAATTGTTTTAAAGACGAGATTCGGAGGCAATAAAGCAATGAATCGTTTTAAAATGCTGTGTACAGAACAGTTTGAAAAAAATATATAGTTTATTTTAAAATTATAAAGTTTAAAAGGACCAGGTTTTACGAACTTGTGCGAATTGTTATTAAGTGTTTAAAGTTGCGAGCCGAAAGTTCACGTTTACTTGGATTTCGTTTAAATCTGACAAAAATTTTAAATATATCAACATAATGTAATGACAAACTGTAGACGAGTATAGTGTAGCCCACAAAGAGTAGAGATGAGGTGTTCATTCTTTAGTTCCTTTTAAGTAAGGAAGAAGGAATGGGTGGGACCTTAATACAGACTTATGCTGCTTACACAAGTCCCAACCAGTTTAAACTATTATAAAACCGAGCACTTCGTGATGGCACACTGTCACTAATGCCAGTGCCAGCTCTTATTGCCAAGCATTTTAGAAATCGAAAGTCAAGCAGAGAAACGCAGGGCAAAGCAACAATTATCACCCCCTGCACGTGCATTCATCTTGGTCCCTTTCAAACTTTGTGAAGAACGGTGGGGGGGAGGGACAGTTAAGGCAGGGAGTAGCTGTAAACAGAGACTTTGCAACTTGCTGAGAAGACAAGAGTTAGTTGCACTAGCCAATCAAGTCTTAACTTCTGCAGCCGGGACAGTAACCTGTTGTCCAATCACAGCGCAGGCTGTCTTCTAGAAGTCTGAAGGGAAAAAGAACCAAATAAATCCTCCGGGCAGAACAGCACTCCATTTACGGCAACAGGGAGAAAATTGGGAATTTGAAAATGACTTGGGATTTTCATATCACACCAGAACAAAACTAGCTGAAATTAATATAGACGGCGCAGCAAAGTCAACTTTACAGTTTGTATAAAACTTAATTTTTGTGTCGTTGTCTGGGATTTCATTTAGCGCTTTGTTGCATTGAAGGGCTTCTCTAACTCATTCAGCTGACATTTGTCATCTCTGAAAGTGGCACATAAGCTTGGATCTCTACAGCAGTTCTTTATCTTGTTTACATATTTCTGGATCTTTAGAGGGAAATATAAACTGCATAAGTGAAGTGATCTCCAGCAATGGCTACTTTGGCTGGTGCCATACCTAGGATGATGCGCCCAGCACCAGGGCAAAACTATCCCCGTAGCGGTTTTCCGTTGGAAGGTAGGGATGCTGCATTTTCCAAACAGAAAATGTGTGAATGTCAGATGCGGTGTGAATGATTATTTATAACTGTGTTGCGTGTTTTACTGAGTTATTTATTACTGGAACTATTTTGTTAATGGCAGTTTCGCTGGTGCAAACAAGTATACTGAAACAACAGCATATTGTATCCTGCTGACCGTACTTGAAGTACATTTAATGCGCATTGGTCCTCAAGTTTCACCTAATCATGCATTTACATGCATTTATGCTATGGATCTCTTATTAATTTTGTAAGCATCAACACTTTTTAATGCTCAGCAAAACTGATAAATTGACACCTGTGTAGAATAATACCATATGTAACGGTGCAGTAGTATGCTTTGCACAACTTTTTAAGTATTTTACTGAACTGCACTAAATTTCCTGTTTGAATTTATTCAGCTACAACCATTTTTTTTCTTCATTGCAAGATCTTGTGTATTTTTGTTTTGATACTATCTGTACTTCCGGGCTTGGACTGAAACTTGTCATTGCGATTTCTTCCTTTAAACATAAGCTAGATTGAATTTGGAGCTCTACCCCGGTAAACAAACTCAACTAACCGAACATTAAATAAACAACATTAAGTAAACAAAAGAAATACAAATTATAGGTAATGTTAGGTGGACCCTAAGGGGAAAATTACCTGACAGGAGTAAGACTACTTATTGTTGGAAAATGTCGGTGATTGTATTATTGCTGACTAATATGTGTGTGTGTGTGTGTGTTTTTTTTACTTGAAACTTCACTGATGCAGAATGGGCCAAAGAATTAATATCTCAGACAGTAAAAAAGTAATGTGTAGAATTTTTGGAAGTATTGATTTGAAAGACCCAAAAGAACTACTGGAGCATTTTCTTATTTAATGAGAATGGGATGCTGCAATGTTCTTATTGATTTTTTTAAGGCTTGTTGACCGGGTAGAGCACTGATCCAGTAGGACTATTTCCAGGGGGGGGGGGCTGGGGGGCCTACACCCCAGAAAAAACTCAGTATATCAATGAGATACAGTCTAACAGCGGTATTGTGAAAGCGATTAAGCACATAAGTATTGTAAGTCAGGTGTACAAAGACAGACATTATAAACTGTAATGAGACAAAGTACAGCGATCTGTAAAGGGCGGTTGCTTAACATATTAGAATACTTACAAAAACTAGTGTTTAATGAGTGTAGTGTTTACAATGTCCACAAATAAAACAAGCGATAGAGAAAGAAGAAAAGGGGGGGTATATGGGGAAGGAATGGTGTTGGTGGGATAAAAATCCAATGAGCTATATTTACCTGGAGTTTACTTTCGGGCATCTGGAATTCAAAGGAAGACTGGTTCCAATCATTGCTGTGCTTTGTTTAGAAAATATATATGGCACTTAATTAAATACAACTTCAAGTTTAAGGTTAATTAAAATACAACAAAATATCGTATGCTGTGCATGAGAAAAAGTGGTAACGCGAAGTGGTGTGCGTTATAAGCGTGCTTAACTAACCAACACCTGTTTTCTTTCCTTTCCTTAATTTGTTTTCTTTTCTTCATACAGTAATAAAGGGGGTCGTAATTCCCATTAGCTAAGTTTGAGGATATTAAGTAGCGACATCTAATGCCTGAATATACATTGAAGTATCTAATGAATTTAATACCGTATTCAACAAGTTATATCACTCACCCTCTGTACTTTTAGTTTAGCTGTTCTTTGCAGTAGGAACACAGTTTCTTTAATTAATTCTGGAGAATAGCGGATCCTATCAATATAATTAATGTTAAATGTCGACTCATTGCTTTATTTATTAACGTTATATTTTATTGAGTGGCATGAACTGTTAAAAATCGATGAGTACAATGTATGTTCAATTGTCTTCCATTCTATATGCGAAATTATTTCAGGTGGTCAGCTATTGTTCTCTTAATACTGGAGTAATGAAAAGCAAAATGAATTAACAGACCAACCTAGGAATGTAACTATATATATATATATATATATATATATATATATATATATATATATATATATATATACACGCACACATTAAGGGAGATAAACCAAGCACATATAAGAAAACACCTTTTTAAAACAGGGGAACCATAATTTCTTCTGAAACAACTAACTGTACCTTATTTATAGGGTTGTGAAACATACTAACCAAATCATCTGCTTTTGGAAATTCTTCTGCATGTACAATATTATTTAAACTTGTTTACAAAATACTGTGATGTCTGCAATTGTTTGATCAGTGGTCCAGAGAACCATCAGGATCAGTTAGTTGTTTAAATAACAGGCTATTAAACAGAAGTGTGCAGGCCACAAAATGAAAAGTAGCACTAATAATATATGTTTTTCTCTTGAAAAGTTTCCACTCCTTTAGGGCAAGGGCGAGTAAATCAACTTGGTGGAGTGTTTATTAATGGTAGACCCCTACCGAACCACATTCGACATAAAATCGTGGAAATGGCTCATCATGGGATTAGACCTTGTGTTATCTCACGCCAGCTAAGAGTGTCACACGGGTGCGTCTCCAAAATTCTATGTCGGTACCAGGAAACTGGATCCATACGACCAGGGGCTATCGGAGGAAGTAAGCCCAAGGTGAGAAGGACCTCTTTATGGATTACTGGGAAATCATACATGTAGACTGTGTAAACAATAGCAACATCAATCAAATACTATGCCAGATGTTGTAAAGCTAGAAAACTTGCAAACGCTTATGTCCTCATGGTCATTTGGCTAGTTGCTGAGTATGTCAGTCCTACTGAGCAAACAACATGACTTCTACCACAAATATGTAGCCAGTTTAAATCGTTCTACTGTAACTAACATTTCAGAGCTTTCACTACAAAATGTTATGTCATATGGCCATCAACCTGGAGGTGGGACGACTGTGCACTTCATTGATGAAGCCATTAAAAGAAGCTACTAAACTATGCTTTTAACCAGCACTCATTATTTTGAAGCTTGGTTTAGAATGATGCAAAATTCAGGTTGCTCTGAGTTAAGGTGCTTTCTTGAAACTTTTATTGCACTGTGCTGTAGGGTGAATATTTTATCTTAAATTCAATCAGTTTGAGTGGTTATTTGCATGTTGTGCCGAGTAAAACAACTGGGTAGTCATGATAGTAATTAACTGTAATGCATTTATAGATGCTTCACAAGTATTGTGATAGTGAAGCAAACTGACTATGCCATATTTGATAAACATCGCCTGCTTGACTTGTGTGTGAGCACCTGTGTATATGTCTGTCTGAAGAAGAAGACACAGGCATGCTCCTGTCTATGCTGCATACAAGAATTATATTTGTCTTAATTGCAGACAAGAAATCTATTTGTCTTGTCAACAAAGGTGACCACTAGGAACTTGGTATTTGTATCAAAGCTGGTGTTTTGCAAGTCTAAATGTGTCTTCTAATATTTTATGGAAGCTACTGTATAGGCTGGTGCTGACATGATATGGAGCGATGACTAGAATTTTCCGTTTAATAGTACAACCTGGGACTATACAATACTTTGTGTAAATCAACAGTAAGTCATCAATCAGCTCATTATTTCTTTTGATCTGGAACGTTTTTCCGATAAAAAGCGTAACATACTTTAAACTACATGCTTAACTTTCGAGTTTGACTTATAGCTAGCTAGCTAGCTAGATAGATATATAGATAGATAGATTGATAGATAGATAGGTGGCTTACTTTTTGTCAGAGCTAGCAGCATTCGTCTTACGTCAGTAAAGTGTGGAAACTTGGACTTTTTTCATTGTGTGATGCGAGTATAACCAATTAATTTTGCAACTTGCCCATTAAAGCAGGTAACGACACCAGATGTGGAAAAGAAAATAGAAGAATACAAGAGAGAGAATCCGGGGATGTTTAGCTGGGAAATCCGGGACAAGTTACTTAAAGACGGAGTCTGTGATCGTAATTCTGTTCCCTCAGGTATGTCATACTTCGTTGCTATCTCATAAATTTGACATTTTATATTTATGTAAATTACTAATAGTCATTTTTGCATGCCAGCATGACTTGGAGAAGGGCACACATCCCTGTTGTCAGTTCCTTAAGTCACCCTTGTATGAGTGAACCGGTATGATATGTGGCTATCGAGTTGTGTTAGTTAACAACCCCAAGCGCTCCAAAATACTGGAAACATTGAGTAACCTGCAGCATTTAGGTTCAGATCCCGAGAAGTGCTGTGTATTTACAGTTGTCAGTCGACAAACTTTGTTATCATATTTGCTTATTTATTTATTTATTTGATACCAGGGTTTGCGGACGGACCCGGTCACAACGCACCTTCAAAGCAGATACACAAGTGAGGCAGCACAACAGTAGAAACGAAGTGGTCAGGCCTAGGAAGCCTACACGTTTATGTAGGTATTATTAGTTCTCACTGACCAGGTCCCACTAGGCCCAATGCATACTTTCAGGAGACCCGGGTAGTATTTGTATAGATTAGGCAGAAATTTGTCCGAATGGGGGGGTGATACTGGGACTATTCAGAGTATTAACTAGGATAAGTGCAGCATTTACAAATGATACAGAGGCGAAGTAGTGGTCCTAGAAGTCCAGAACTTAGTCCATTATATTATATGTACTGTGATAATTAGAATTCAACACAAATCTTAAATGTTTATTTTTGTCATGTATTGCAATAGAAAAATGAACTGTTAGTCCAGATGCAGTGGTTATAGGAATATACGCGTTAGTAGGGTTACTGCCTGTCCTACTTTACGAGGGACAGTCCCTCTTTGGGCAGTTGTGTCCTGGAAAAAAATCGAAAACATGGCAAATATCCTGGGATTTTAGGACAAAAATATTTCCTAAGTTTTTTTTAATAGTTGCATAGAACATGAAATCTGAAACACCTACAAATTATATGCAATAGCATACGCAACTCAAATGTTACAAGAATAAGCTTTTATTTTTGGCAAAAGTGAAGTTCTGCCCTTTGTACTGGCCATGGATATGTTTTGTCCTGCAAAATCTGACATTTCTACAAAAAATGTCCCACTTTGGGCATTTGAAAGGTGATAACCTTACGTTAGAAAATGTTAAACTGCTGTCTGAAAATTTCAAAAGAAGACGGCAGTAAGCAAAACTAAACCGTGTATAACTGGACTGGTAACACCTACGGTTAAGCAAAGAACAGTATGTTTTAGAGAATATTCTAGCTTGCTCTGTGCTATCTTAGTGTTGTCACCTAAAGGGTATTCCACCTGCTACAAAGCTGTAAAACTGGTGCTTACTTATGTGCCCAGTGACAGAGTATAGGAAGTTAAGATTAATGTTTGAAACGAGTAGTAAACAGAGGCTCGAGTTTGCAGCCACATATTACCACTTACCCAGAAACAGTTTTCTGGGTCATTCATAAAAAGAGATGCTCTCACATAATGAATCTCACTCAGAAAAAAAAAGAAAGTTTCGGCTTCTTATGTGATGACCGCTGTCCCGACGTTTAAAAAGCGTATTGCGTTTTGAGGGCAGTGAGGGTCACTAATACACGCAACCTGTACTCTAACTTTAATCTGTGCGTCTGTATAAAACCATATACAGTTCATTTGCTGCATTTACTCTAGCCACGCAGGAAAACACATTTTTTTTGTCTTGTACAGGATATGTAAAATCATCCATTCCAGGACCTGTAACACATTAGATTTGTGAAACAAGTATATTCTTTGCAGGTTATTTGTTCTTTAATTTACTAATTTATAAGGATTGTAACTGCTACTTTTGGTCTGCTTTTCAGAAAAGACCTCCCAAAAATCTATTGTCACACCACTCTTTCTGATTGCTTTTTTACGCACTCCCCCTGTTGCTGTCTTGTTGCAAAGTGCGTTATTAATTATTAGTGCAATGTAAAACGTCGCAACAATTTATGACTTTACTGGAACGATTATATTTGGTAGCTTACATCCAAAAATATGTTGGCAACTTCGTTAAACACACACACACACACACACACACACACACACACACACTACCCAGAATTTTGCATTGAAATGTTGGCAAGAATGAAAGGCATTAAAATCTCAATAAATTGAGCAGACGTAAAATTTACAGATATTGAAGGAATATATTATTTATTGTTGCATATTAAATGCTACACAAATACCCACTGTGCAGTCTTAACACTTGGAGTTACTGCTGGGCCAACTGTAGTAACGCGCTGCGCATTTTTTAACCCGACAGTGAGTTCCATTAGCCGCATCTTGAGAAGTAAATTTGGGAAAGGAGAAGACGATGATGAGGTGGACACAACAACAGTATCTGAGGCAGAGACCGAACG
This sequence comes from Protopterus annectens, assembly GCF_019279795.1. Lineage (NCBI taxonomy): Eukaryota > Metazoa > Chordata > Ceratodontiformes > Protopteridae > Protopterus > Protopterus annectens. Next base: position 560,275,816 of record NC_056734.1, read on the forward strand.
GAAAGAGTTAGAAGAAAACGAGAAAAGGGCAAAGCACAGTATTGATGGCATTTTGAAAGAAAGAGGTAAGGAAAGATAATTTGGATGACCCTGTTCTTGTTTAACTGGACAAGTGAAGCGAAATGAAGGAACTGTTACATTTTAATTGTAGCACCAGTTGTGTTTACTGCATTTTGAGTGAACAACCCCGTTGTTATTGAATCCGCTTGACTGGAAATGGAAACAGTATAATTTGGTTAACTAGGAATCTATGTCAACTGCGTAGTCAGAGGTGCTACCACTACGCACAGAGCCACTGTCAGACTATTTGGTTTATGCAATCCTGCAGATAGTTAATGACCGCAACACAATATCTTGTTTACCGACTGGGTTAGTTATCTGAAATCCTTTTGAGTGTCTAAAGGACAGCTGAAGGTAATGCCTACATTTATTAAAAGTGTAGCGAGCAACATTCTGAGATGTTTTTAATGTTAGTGTGGAGCTATAAGAAGGTTTGTGTAGGAAATTTTGACAACACCCTTGGTTTGCAATGCAGGTATAGGTGCCTGCAACGGCAACAAGCTAATAACTGATGCCCAAACTTACAAGTACTTTGAAAGTGCAGTGTTACCCAGACGTAGTGATTCGAGTGGTACCAACGTGTGTGTGTGTGTTTGGGGTGCCTTGCTTTGCTGCAGTTATGCCCAGCATTCTGCTCAGTTTCATCTGACAATGGCAGCTGCATATATAGGTGCAATAACGAGATGATGCCTACCGGTTTAGTTTCTCAAAGTCTTTTTATGGCTACTGTGTAGTTGTGACGATGGGAAATACTACACTGTATTCCTGTGGGTACATAAATATATTCTAAATCTTATTTATGTATAGGTTAAGGGCAGCAGAAAAGTATAAGTCATCTTGGGGAAAACATATTCCTTACTGCAACCAAACTCTCTCCAAAAGCAAACAACTTGTTTTCATTTATACGAAATAAATTAGCAGAAGAAATCAAGACACAGAATATAATAATGGTACAAAGACGATATGCTTTAATCCTGCGAGGAAATCATGAATGCATAAACCAATAAATACTTAACGTCAAACAATGACTTGGGTTTGGATAGGTGACCTGGTTCATTCTTGAAAGTGAGATGGACTGCAGTTGTGCTTAGTGATTTTAACGAGTTTCCCAACTTTCTTCATAATCAATAATGGTGAAGTGGAGATGAACAGATTTTACTGGTTATTATTGTGTGCAGGGTAGGGCAGCTGTTAGAACCTAGGCTCAGCCAGATGTCATCTAATGGATTATCATTATCACTTAGCCTTCTTACTATAAGGAACCTGTTGAGATGAGTCGCTCTTGGTCTTCAGAGAAGGACAGCAAACATCATGATGTCATTTCCTCGTGTCGAACCTCTGGCTTCTCTCTAAATTGCAACTGGACATTTTTTTTTCTGCGCTGCATTATATTTACTTACTGTCTGTTTATCTTGGGGAATACCTAAAGCGCGGCATCCTATTGTCACCCTTTCAGCAATTTTTGAAATGACAGATTGGCAGCTGAGAGGTAAATCTCCGCAGCAATATTTACACTATTCCCATATTATAATAATCAACACAACTGTTACTTCGTGATTTACTGGCACATCGTTCATCGTTTTAAATATATAATACTTCTACACTTCAGTAGAAGCTACAGACAAGGTCTGCTCCTGTTTTATTTAATACTGATACCCAGCACTGCGTCTACTTTCAAGCCAGATAAACAGTGGTAAAAATAAATATTTTAATGTGAAACGAATCAGCGATGTGCTTTATTTTAGTAACTTACAAAAAATAGTTCATTGGTATGTCATTAAAACATAACACGGATGATCTTGTTAGTGATTTGCTCATAGCACGGACTTGTATGGCTATAGATTGTTGAGTCTGTTTAGAGTTAGATACAAATACAGAAGGCATTGTTTTCATGTGAGAGACGATGTCTAAAGGTATTTATACAGCAGTTGGGTGGTTGTTGTGGCAGGGCTTGTATTTATTTATTACATTAATCATTTGCAGCTGGAATAGTGTATTAAGAAGACTCTAGTAGTACATTCAAACGCAGCATCTACATGTGTGTAACAGCCACCTAGTTTAGGTAAAACGGGGAATAAATGTGCTACTTCTCCTTTAGGGAAACACCAGAAAACCAACTGCAGTACAATTAAGGATGTGGGAAATGCAAATAAAGAATAGCAGAAAGATGGATGTTTTGAAATGGACATACATGTAAGGTATGATTAAAAAAAAGAAAAAAAGGGGAAAATGACTTAAGCACTTGTTATATGATCACAAAGCAGATATAATTTGTCTGCATATAGGTGCTAGAGTAAAACACATTTCCAAATGATCTGGTCAAACATTTGTACAACTTTTTTTCCAGCTTTTACAAAGAAGGCCTTCAAGACACAATCCACCCTTGGAGATGAACTTGGAGAACAAAGGGGAGAGAGTCCATTGAAACTCACACTTTAGCTTTGCTAGGACAAAGGGGAAGCTAGCAGCAGCTTGAAGTGAACAAAGGCAGGCAAACCTTTTCATAATTCAGGGAGAAAAGAAGAGAAAACAGCCCCGACAAAGGGCTGTGAAAAGACATTATGGGCTGGCAATGAGGGATGAATTATTCAGTGATCCCCAATAGTCACTGCTCTGAGCAGTTTTATGGACTCTTCACCATGAAGAAAGTGTCCATTTTCACCTACAAAATGTTTCTTTTGGAGTCTTTCTAGCCAGTCGAGGATACCAAATGCCATTCAAAGGGAGACAATTGAAAGCATTCTTTATTTGCAAATGCATCCTTCTTTCAAGATGTCCTTATTGTTGCCATTACATTAAATATAACTTCACAAACTCAGTCTGAGCAGTTTCACTTCAAATAACTGAATTAATAAAAACACAACTTCAAAGTAAACAATGTGAGTACAGTTCTAAGCTGTTTAGCAAGAAAATGTTGTATTTATGTGTTAGTAAGAATGGCATGCTGATTCACAGAGAGGAGTCTTGTGTGTGTGTGTGTGTGTGTGTGTGTGTGTGTGTGTGTGTGTGTGTGTGTGCGTGTGTGTGTGTGTGTGTCTATGTCTACATCTGTGTTTGTGTGGGAATATAACTATCATCTTCCAATGTAAAAATTTTATTTTCACTCAAACTCAGCTTTGCTTAAGTCAATATTCAAATAATTAAGATGCTGTGAACTGTGACATGATGAAATAATTGATTAGACAGTCTTGTAGCAAGCAGAGGCATTAAAACAATAAGTACATTAAATGGACAGGATTAGTGATTAGTACAGCTCCTGCATTGTCTGAGAATAGTGTCTATAACTAAAACAAATAGTTCTGTTCAAGGTTCACACATAAAGACACCTTGTGTCAGGCTTTTGGAATTTTACTGTTTCCACTGGAATCCAAGTTCATTTAGTGACTGTAAATGCTTCAAAAGATCTAAGGTGTTCCTCTCTTGTGTTGCACAGGTCACAAAAATGTTGAACTGAGTAATGTCTTTCGGCTTTTCCTGGTTAGGGGTCACCACAGTGAAACTCTGGTCCGCTAATGATTGGCAGTGGATTTTTACAGTGCCGAGTTGCCAGCTCAATGACCAACCTTCAAGGAAGGCACGCCCATTCACGCATGCACCTACCTGCATGTCTTTTATGTCACTCAACCACGTGGAGGACATGCAGACTCCACACAGAAGGTGCTCCAGCCGAGATTCGAATGGGAGAACCTCTTGCTGTGAGGTGACAGTGCTAACCGCTGCACCACCGCGACCCACAAAAATGATGAACTGAAAAAAATGAAAATAAATGTTTACCAGTTTGTACCAGTCATATGTTGTTAATGTCCCCAATGTGTTTGTTAAGTACTGTAGCCAACCCATTTGCTCCCTTTTAAAGACTCTAATAGGGTATTTCTTTTTTCTATATTTTTACCCTGCTGACTGCTAACTATCAGCACATCTGTAATATAGCGGGCCCCCTTCTTCCCTATCAGCTAACAGACAGCCATCAAAAAACATTTTTTATTTTGTATTTGTTTACTGGGGTAGAGCACTGGTCTCTATGGAACTTTTTCAGACTCAGCTTGGGGGTGCTATCTGGTTAAGTCACTTCCTTAGAGTCACACAGTTAGACAATGAAGTCTGAGAGAATCAAACCCTGGACCACAGGAAACAGCTCATTAACAGCTCCTTAACCCTCTATACTCACTGATTGACAGAATCATAAAATTAATTCACCAGGGTTTTTTAACTGAGCCATGCCTCCAGTAGCCTGTTGCAGCTGATGGGCTTGATCTGAAGTGCCAGTGTACCATACATGCATACTACCAAGCATGCCCAACTCCAGCTACAGCAAACTCTGCTTGATATGCATGTCCACATCATGGTTCTTCTGATAGTGAAACTCATGCTTTTTTGTGATACCCAGCCACTGCTGTACTGACTCCCAGAAGATGATGGGTATCATCATTGTTGGGATATATAGCATTTTTTGGGAGTCAGTACACTTCCCAGGATGGGTACATCAGCACCACTCACTCTGTAACCCCTGTCATATTCACCAGTATGTGGGTCACTCGAAGACTGCAGGCCGTCAAGGTTGCAGTTAAGGCTTCATGCTTCTGTGATTATAGGCCATCTATTTTCCTTACTTTTTAAGACAAAAGTAAAATAGGAGATAGAGGATAAATAAAAAATCACTTAAATGCATTTTGCTTCCTTCCTTCCTTTCATGTTGTATTCAGTTTTGTTAAAACAGTACTAAATGGGAATTGTTTTTGACAGATCCTCAAAATTTGTTAATATTTATCATCTGTATAGTCAAAATTATCATAATACAAAACCATAGTCCTCCACCCAGTAACCCAATCTATTAAAGTTCAATAGAAAAAGAAAAAAGCCTCAAAGATTGGTGCAACATCTTGTAACATATTTATAAAGTTCTTGAAATGTGACATTCTAAAATATACATACTGTCCAGTGGTGTACAGTTTAATCTATAAAGCCTTTACACCAATAAAAACAATCATTTCAGCAATACAGCATTTATTTCAATTTACATGTAAAATTTATTTTTTAAAGAACGTTATTCATCAATGTAAGTCTTCACATTGAGTTTTTAACTCTTATCTACTGTATGAGAGTTTACAGGCAGTCCAGCACTTCACCTATTGTTCACAGACAGATACTTTCATCTCCATTCATCCACCCAATCATTCCTAATCATGTGAAAAATTTCTTAAGTCCTGTAAGTTTGCATAATTTAATGCCTTTGTCGCTCTGCTGAAACAATATCCAGATTTGAAATCTATTCTGACCTCCATGAACTTTTCTACTTGTTAAGATCAACATCAGTAGTCTCCAATCATCCTGTCCCTATAATTATGTTATACTTTTAGTAACACTTTAAAAAAAATTCACAAATTTTAGAAGAAACATGTGACCTACTGTACATAAATTGCTTGATATCAATCTAGTTTATAACTATATATTCAATAAAAAATAATCCTGTCTGTCTAGAAAACATCTCACAATGACACATTTTTAAATCTCTATAACAGTCAAACTCTTCTAATGTTATCACCTTTTAAATTATTCTTAATCAGCATATTATATAGCCTCTCAGAATTTTTAACAGCAATTAAATTCCAGTCCTTCACGTACAAGCTAATGAAATGCTTTTTAATGTTTTGAAAAGTTTATAGAATGACCCATATTAATGTTCCATACCAATCAAATGGGAATAAGTACAAACCCAAGTAGTCAAACGCTATGGGTTCATGATTTCTGCAGCCTGTATTTAATATCCCTACCTTTTTGTGACAACCATTGTGTTATCCATGCCCCTAACCCATCCCTAATTTTGCAGAATGCCTCTGATTTTGCCTGATAGCTTTGCCTTATCTCACACAGAAGTTTTGATTTTCTGGCAAACACCAAGAATTACTGTCAGTCAGTAATGCCATACATTAGAATTTCATACTTCTTATTGTTCTGAAAATCCATGTTAATATATAAAACCTGTTGTTCTATTATAATTGCTAAGTTAGAGTAATATTGAAAAAATTATTTTACGCCTTCTCACAATATTCTTGACTTTGTCCTGAATTCCTCAGCAAATAAGTTGAAAGCAGTTTGATATATTAAAATATATTTATCATTCCAGTTATTGACATTTGTCTACAATAACATCAAATGTCAAGTATGGAGCAATGTTGTTGTTGTTGTTTGACTTTCGGCTTTTTCCCGGTAAGGGGTTGCCACAGCTAATGACTGGCAGTAGATTTTTACAAAATGCTGAGGTGCCAGCTCGACTCCCAACCTTCAACGAAGGCACGCCCATTTACGCACGCATGTCTTTCGAATGCTACC
>NC_056734.1:560287205-560389705 GCF_019279795.1 Protopterus annectens
AGTCCCTTCGTGTTGGCCTGGACTTTAGAGAAGTAGATACCAAACAGGAGAGGACCCAGGACCAAACCCTGTGGGACTCCACTCGTGACTAATCGGCAGTCGACTTGGAGTCAGCTACTTTCACACTGTGGGTTCTATCTGTGAGCCAGTTTGCATCCCACCTAGTGATATAGGGGTTGATGCCAAGCTTAGTGAGTTTTTCTATGATTCCTGAGTGGGAAATGGTATCAAAAGTCTTGGCCAGATCAAGGTAGGCTGTATGAACCACCTTGCCTTCATCCACAGCTCTGGTGACTGACTCAAAGAAGTCGACCAAGTTGAGCAGGCATGATATAACCTTCACAAAACCAAACTGTGTGGGATCCAGAGTTTGGAGATTCCCCATATCCTTGTTTATTAGGTTCATGATGATGCATTCCATAGCTTTGCATATCAGACACATCAGGCTAATGGGGTGATAGTTCTCAGGGTCTGTAGTCATTCCTCCTTTGTGGAGGGGGATGACTGTAGTAGTGCGCCATTCAGAAGGGACAAAGCCTGAGGTGAGGCTGTGATTGAACAGGCCACACAGGTAAGGTGCCAGTTCACTCTGTAGTTCATGTAGAACACAACCAGGGATATTGTCATTTCCCATAGAAGCTGTATTTTTGGCCTTGGACAGTGATGTTTTAACCTGTGCAGCAGTAAAACCTGGTGTCTGGCAATCTACTGGTATTGTGATTGGCCCTTTGGGGGGGGGGGTTGGCACTGAATCTGTCAGCTAGTATACTGGCAATATCTGTTGGCTTGGTATAGGAGTTACCATTGTGCAGTAGCTCAGAGCAAATCTGGGTATTGCCATGGAGATTCTTTACATAACTATAGAAGGCCTTGTTGTTGTCTTTACTATCTGCTGCAATTCTGTTTTCATACCTAGCTGTAGAGGATTTGAAGAGGGGATCTCAACTTTTTGTTGAGGCAGATAAGGGAGTTTTTCCAGTCTTAGGACTTAACCTTATTCCACATCAGTTTCCTCCTTCTGTTGTGGAGTTTGTTTATGGCAGGGGACCACCAGATTTGCTTCCTTTTTTTGGAGGTGAGTGTCTTGGTTCTATTGGGTATGGCTAGACCCATGCATTTGTGCACATGTTCATACAGTGCACTGGTGTATGATTCTGCGGTCGCGCAACTATTCTCCATTTGCATGGGTGCCGTGAAGTTAGCCATCCTCAGATCATCCCAGTGATTTGCCAGAAAACCACAAGTTTTATGAGGAACAGACCAAAAATGTGAACCAATAATCTAGACATTCTGCAAAAATCTGTACAGTTGAGAGGTATGCTGTGTAAAATGTGTTTTAGTGCTGGATAGGCAGATGGATGCTGGATAATTTTACTGCTGGTAAAAAGTTGTATGTGTTAGTTGATGTAACAGTTCTAACCAATTTAGGCTTTTCATTGCTGTACAGTGGTGGGGTCTGAAGGAGGTATGTGCTGAAAATTTAGCAACTTTGTTATAGCATTGTTCAAGTTTTAATTTTTGTGAAGCCTGGAGGTTAGTAAGGATGGAAGCACCATAAAGAAGAGTGTGGAGGAGATAAGTAGTGGTAAGTGTAGTTTTAGTTGTGTCAGTGAGAAAGTTTTTGGCTCTGTAAAGCATCCCTAGTTTTTGATGAGTTTTTCTTATGCACTTTTGTATATGCAGGTTGGATTTAAGATGATCATCCACTACCACCACAAATAGTTTGCTATTAGAAGGGATGTCAATGGCTGTATTATCAAGAGGGAGAACTTTAAATTTAGTTTTTTCATGAGAGAGAGATTTGGAGGAAAAGTTGTGGTTTGGTCTTTTTTGAATTGAACATGAGTTGTGAGTTTTCTTCTTCTTTTTTTCGGCTTTTTCCCGGTTAGGGGTCGCCACAGTGGATCACCTGTCCACTCATGATTGGCAGTGGAGTTTTTACGGTGTCGAGTTCCCAACCTTCCACAGAAGGTACACACACACTCACGCCTAGGGCCAATTTAGAGTGTCCAATCCACCTACTGCATGTCTTTGGGATGTGGGAGGAAACCGGAGCACCCGGAGGAAACCCACGCGACCACAGGGAGGACATGCAGACTCAGCACAGAAGGCATCCCAGCCGAGAATTGAACCGAAGAATCTCTTGCTGTGAGGCAGCAACGTTAACCGCTGCATCACTGTGGCCGCCCGAACATGAGTTGTGAGTTATGAAGCCATATTTCAGTGGCTGTTAAAACTTCCTGAGTAATTTTTTTTGAGGTGTACCATGTTGTCAGATGTACAAATGAGAGTGGAATTATCTGCATATTGTATTAGGGTGACCTGTTGTATGGAAGTATAGAGGGTATTGGTGAAAATGTTAAAGAGGAGGTGACCAAGGATAGAGCCTTGTGGTACACCAGTGGTGACTAGGAGGTAAGGAGAGAGCATGCAATGCCATTTTGCTGACTGATACCTATTGGACAGCTTTTGAATGACAGAAGGATGGGCTGAGAGAGACCTAGTGTCAACATTTGAAACTGAAGTTTGTTGTGGTAAACTGTTTTGAAGACTTTAGACAAGTCTAGAAATAAGGAAGACACTAGTTTGCCATTATCTCTAGCTTTATTGACAGTATCTGTATAGGTTAGAAGGGCAGTGCTAGTACTATGGGAAGGATGGAAATCATGTTGTGTAAGAGATAACAGTTCTTCCTGCAGGAGATAATCTACCAATTGTTTTTGAACACATTTTTTCAAGTATTTTGGTGAGGGGAGATAAGATTGTTGTAGGCCTAAAGTTATTAATGTCTGATGAATTTCCTCCTTTGTGCAAAAGGTTAATATGTGACTTTTTTCAGAGAGAGGGAATGTGGGATTCCTGGATTGACCTATTTATAAGGATTGAGACAAGATAGGCAATGCTACTGTCTGCTATTTTTAGGTACTTGCTTGGAAGGTCATAGGCTGAAGAAGAGCACAGTTTAAGTTTGTTTAAGAGTAGTTTTAATATAGGACGTGGGCACAGGTTTGAAGGTGAAAATGGATGTGGTGATACGTGGCTGTTGGTCAGGGTTGGGATTAAATGTTGAGGAATTCTTAGCTACAGATGCTATACTAGCTATACAATAAGAGTTGAACTGTATTGCATCTTTGAGTGGTGAGTTATCAGGAGAGGGTTAGGGTTGAAGTTTTGGCCAAGATGTAAGATTTCTTTAATGGATGTCCAAAACATTTTAAGGTTGTGTTTAGTATTATTCTGAAAGTTATTATAATATAGTTTTTTTCTTCATTTATTTGCTTTTTAGTATGATTGGAAGCATTCTGAAGTTTTCAAGTCAGTGAGATATTTCATATTTTTCCTATTCTTTCCATGCTTTTTCTATATTCTGCATTAACATTCTACTCTTCTTGGACAGCCAAATTGCATTATTTGTTTTCATCCTCTTCCTTCTAGGAGGTGCAAGGCTATTCAGGATATTTATAAAAGTTGTACTGAATTCAATTACAGCATCATTTAAGGGGAGGATTTTTAGGAAGCTGTAGTTAATAGATAATAGTGTAGTAATGAGCATTTCTGGGTCAAACTTGGAAAGGTTCCACGTTGTTTTATAAATATCCTGTTTAACTGAATGTGTGAGATGTCTAGTCATTTGGACTGGGAGATGATTACTGACATAGTCTGACACTGTACCTGTGATGGAATATTTGCTAGGGTCTGATACTAGGATTCAGTCTAATGGTGAATTTGATGTCTTGCTATAATGTGTGAGGCTGTTAATAAGTTGTGTGAAGCCATGTAAGTTCATGCTAGATGTAGGGGAGTTAGAGTTTATGTCCAACCAACTGATGTTCACATCACCTACTAAAACTTTTTCTTTTGGAAATGTTATGGATATCCAGTGTAGAATGTTTTCCAGTATAGCTGTATTGTGCCAGGAGGGATATAAAGGGCAGGACTACGTATTTGTTTATAATTATTTATTTTGAGGAAAGCAATAAAAAGCTCTGCAGAACTGAATTTTGGTGCTGGATTTCTGTAAGGGGGAATGTGGTAGGTATTGGGAAATATTAAAGCAATACCACCACCTTTCCTCTTTATATTGTCATTACAGATGATATAGCCAGGAGGTATAACTTCAGAGTCGTTTATGTTGGGTTTAAACAAAGTTTCAGTTACAGTGAGAACATCAGGCTTATGTTGGGTAATCCAGGCATCTAGTTCCGCAATTTTTACTTTTTATACTTCTAACATTTATTGCAGCAAAACTTAGATCACCAGTGTTGGGGACTGGCTGTTGTTGGGTTAGAGAAGTGTGTGGGAGAAAATTATCTTTATGGTCATTGTGATAGGTGGGGCCAGGATTAGGGTGTATATCACCTCCTAGAACCATTTTAGTGAATTGGGGAATTATGCATATTTGTTTTTTGGAAAGGATTCTTGCACTTGATTTTTTTGATTTGAGTTGAGGTGCAAATAATCAGCCTATATTTGGAATAAAGATGAGGGGAAACATTAAATAGGTTTGGTGCAATGTGTGGAGAGTGTAAAGAGGAGGTATGGATAGGTGGTTGGTACAGATCTGGAGAGATGTTGAGAGATATTATTGAGTCATGGTAGGATGAAAGATGACACAGTAGGAGGAGAAGAATAGAGTAGCATACTTAAGTACAGGAATCTGTATTTTATAGATGTCAGGTAGTGGGGAAGTAGCAATGAGGAAGGAAACAAGAAGTTACAAGACAGCAGGAGATTCAGTGATGGTGGATACTGACACCTGGAAGAGGATAGGTAGGGAGAGAAGTATTTTCTATAAAAGAAGAGAGGTAGGTTGTCTTAGTATCTTCTCTGGAATGAAAAGAACAGAGGGGTATTAAAGGCTAGAGTATAACAATGTTTTTAAAATAAGAAGAAATGAGGGTTTATTTGGAAAAAGATAAAGATACAATGTGGAATAGATAGGTACTATTAGGGAGAGCTGTGATTATAAATAGGTATAGTGCACAGCAGTATGGGATGGAGGAAAGATAGTTGGGAATGCGGCTAAAACTTAATATGAATGAACAGATATATGTTGGACATGGTAATGTGGCTCCCCAAACCTTGCCACGTATAGAGATAGATAGATAGATAGATAGATAGATAGATAGACAGATAGATAGAAAGATAGATATAGTAGAGAGTCGATTATCTGAACATCGATTATCCAAAATGTCAATTATCTGAACCTACCTTCCAAAGTTTTCAGGTAGGAAAAATCTTAAAATCTGAATATGTAACCATTGTACATATTTACTTGAGCATGCCTTTTGAGATAGTAATGTGAAAAGTATTCTTTATTTTTCACTACAGTCGCTGAATGGTTGAAAAGTGTATTCCTGCATGCAGAAAAAAATCAAGATTTTAGAAGTTTTTTATCTGGTTCAATTATCCGAACAGTTTGATTATCCAAATTACCCTAGGTCCAAATTAGTTCAGGTAATTGACTCTCTACTGTAGTGAGCTATAAATATTTATGTATCCATCCATCTATCCATCCATTAACAACTCCTTTTTTCCCATTTTTGTACATGGGGTTGGGATGTCACTTCAAAGAGTGACAGTCATCTATAGCCGATGTTCATACAACGTGCTAAATAACAGCTAGCATCCCCATCTTTGTACAAAAAATGACAGGTCTCATGTAAGAATTGTGAGTCATATATCAGCTTGCAGGCAAATGACAACTAAGATGACAAGGAACATGTGAAGAAATTGTTAACATTAACAATTTTATATATAAAATAGCAAAATGTATCATATTAATGTAGGGTACAGAAAAACAATCCCAGTATGAAACAAAAAATCAGCCAAAGAATATTACAGATCTCTAAAATCCAATTATAATTACAGATCTCTAAAATCCAATTATAATTGCACCTCTAGTATCCAGTCACTATAACATAATAATATGAAAACAACAATTTTGTGTATGTCATTTTCAGACCACATTATCCACAAAAGATTTTACATACATCTTTTTCTCTTCTTCTGTTTGCATCTGGTAGTCATCTATAAACCCACAGGTTGGTCACTAACTGCAGTTCAGCAGCAACTGGGAAATCTAGATCAGTAGATCCCAGCCTTTTTGGCTAAGGGGCCACTTACCATAGAGTTCAGGGGCCACTTAACATACTTGGCAAGGTGTGGGGGGCACATTACCATGTCCAACATATATCTGTTCATTCACAACAGTTCATTATAGGACATACCAAGGACCAGATAAAATGCTTTGGTGGGCCAGATTGTAGCTTTAGGGCCACCCATTGGACACCCCTGATCTAGAACATTGGTTTCACAGCCCAGGCCAAGCAAAAATTGTACTCAGTCAGAAAACACACCTCAAATACAGGTGAAAAAGTCAATTTTTATTTAAAAAACTTTCTGGTGATAATTTTAATAACACTAATAAACTGATATCATTACAGAAGAGTGGTCTCAACATACAATGGTCTACTTTCCAGTGTGCATTGCCAAAACATGCTTCATTCCAAGGCATGACCTATAATAGTAAAACCAGTAGTTTTCACATAACTCTCTTCATGTCAGTCCAAGACAACCAATCTTAATGAATTTTTCAAAAAAGCAGTCCAAGCTGCCATCTTATCTTTCACAAAGTTCAAGTAGTCCATTCCTTCATTTCCATGAAGAACTCCAGTCATTCTTAAGTTCCCAAACTGAGTTTTACCCCCTGACCTCTGCAGCTGTTGTTTTATCTATTTATTTATTTAGGTTTGATGACCGGGGAAGTCCACTGGGACGAGAGGAGCCTGTTTTCAGTGGAGGCCCGGGGAGAAAAGCTCCAACATATTAGAGTTAACAAATTACATAACAAATTGCATGTTACAATTAAAAAAACAAAGCTTTGTACAATATTAAGTTACCTATTGGAAGCTGCAAAGGAAAAAGAGAGAAAAAAAATATTTGTGCAGAACATATACTGACATTTCAGAGTGTGCAATACAGTATGCAATGAGTTCTAGTGAGTTAAACATTTAAATACAAGCTAACTAGCTCATAGTGGGGGGTAAAAGTGAGTATACGCACAGAGTTATTTGAGAGGGGAGAGCTCTTTATGAGGTGATTTAAAGCTATTAGTTCTTTTAGTTTAGGTGGCTGAAAATGCATAGAGAGAGTACAGAGGAATATGTTTTGTTGGGATGTGGCGAGGGCATTTCCATTTGGCTGATAGGTGAGATTATAGTTGGGATTTGAAGTTGTTATGGTTAGGAAGGCTGTGAAGGAGGAGGGGAGAGTTCCATTGTTTGGTTATTGAGTAGGAGAGAAGTAGCTGGCCTGGGGGGGCGAGAAGGTTTATGGACTTAAAGGAAGTTTTGGTTTGTGGATCTCACTTGGCATTTGGGTTTGTAGGGTTTTAAGGATGTAGCAAGAGAAGGGTAGTTCTCTGGTTTATAGATAAGTTTGTGGACAATGGTGAGTTATATGTAACTGAGGTAGTTGGGGAGTTCGAGCCAATTGAGTGTGTGGAGGGAATGGCAGTGGTGGGAAGAGTTTTTAGAATTGGTTGCAAATTTGTAGATTTTGTGGTAGCAGGATTCGAGTTTGCTTCGTAAGCCGATGTGTAGGTTTGTGAATAGAGGGGCACCGTACATCAGGGAGGGGAGCAAGAAAGTAGAAGCTAGAGTTTGACGGGTAGAGTGGCTGAGGTAGCGGTTGTGTCTGTAGAGAAGACCTATCTTTTGGTGCTTTTTTTTTTGATAGAGGAGTAGATGTGGGTGTCAAATTTCAGTTCTGCATCATTGATGATGCCGAGAAGTTTAGTGGTGGGGACAATTTTGAGGGAGGTGTTGTTCTGGCTATGTATGGTGAATGAGGCTTTATCAATAATGGAGTTTTTCCTGGGGGAGAAGATCATTAGTTTGGTTTTATTTGCATTCAGGGCTAGGTAGTTGGACTGCATCCAGTTTTCTGTTTTGGAGAAGGCTGATTGGGTTTTTGTTAGGAGCTCAGAAGGTGAGAAAGCTGAGCAGATGATGTTTGAGTCATCTGCATACTGGATGACAGATGAGTCTGGGATAGAGTGGTAAAAGTTGTTAATAAAGTAGAGGGCCAAGAACAGGACCTTGAGGGATGCCTGTGGGTGTAGGAAGGAAGGAGGAGGTTGAAGTTTTCCACTGGACTGCTTGTTGATGGTTGGAGAGGTAGCTGGAAAAGCAGGCTATGGTGGGGGAAGAGAGGTGTAGAGTGGAGAGTTGTGACAAGAGAAGGATGTGGGAGATGGTGTCAAAGGCTTTTGACAAATCTAGGAATAGTGTAGATACAAATTAGCCCGACTCACATTCTGAGCTGATAGTTTCCAGAAAGGAAAGAAGGGCAATCGTGGTGGGATGGCCGTGGTGGAAGCTGTGTTGGGTAGGGGAGAGGAGATTATTTTGTGTTAGGTGCTTCATTAGTTGTGCATGGATGTTTTTCTCTAGAATTTTAGACAGAGGGGATAGGATTGCAATAGGCCTGAAGTTGGTGGTGTTGGTATTATTTCCACCTTTGTGGAGAGGGATGATGTAGGCCTGGTGCCAGATGGAGGGGACGTAAGATTCTAGTATGGATCTATTTATAAGTATGGAGATGGGGAAGGCGGTGTCGTCTGCAGCTAGTTTGAGGAAGGTTGGAGGAAGATTGTCAGGTGTATTGTGGCAGGGTTTGAGTTTGAGGAGAAGGCTTTTTATAGTGCCAATGGGAATGGGATTAAGGTAGAAAGGTGAGGAGGGGGTTGTCAGGTTGGAGATGGAGTTGTGGAAGGAGGGGACAGGGTTAGAGTAGGGAGGTAGGAAGGAGCTGGATAGTTTGACTATGCAGTCTATGAAGAAAGAGTTGAACTGGGAGGCAGTATCAAGGCCAGAGAGGGTGGAATTGGGACAGGGGTTTTCTTTATTACCAGGGTGTAGTACTGAAGAGAAGGAGTTCCAGAATTTTTGGGGGTTTGTGGTGTGCAAGGACTGGAGCTTGGAGTAGGGAGCTTTGCGATCTTTAATAAGTAGCTTTTTTGTGTAGTTACGGAGAATTGTTGTTCGAGCTATATAGAGTTCGAGCTATAGTTGTTCGAGTTTATGTAGTTGTTTGAAGTAAATTGCCTTCCCATGTATTTTCATACATTTCGTGACTGTACCGATGCATAGAAAAGATGGCATCATACTGATCTCAGACTAACTCACAGTCTTCATCAGCCTCTCTTTTAAGCTATCTCATTTACAATGTTAACTTGTCTGAAAGTTGATGCACATCCCGATCTTAGACAAATTCACATTCTTTACCTCTCCTTCTGTCTCGTGAACAATGTTAACTTTCTGAAGGTCATCACAGTCCATGAAGAATAATGTCTGGTACTGTATTATTATTATTATTATTATTATTATTATTATTATTATTATTATTATTATTAAGTAATGAAGGGACTATTGAAAACCACCAGCTTCGAGAAACACCACAATGTCTCTGGCACCATTTGTTTCAGCTATCTCTCCAAGAGGCCTCCTTTTTTGTAGAAAGTGATTCATACCAGTTGTGATGTCAAGATTTTTTGGCAGAATTATTTTAAGCATGTTATAAAATCTGACCTAAGTCAAGTCTTCCCATGTGTGCCTCTGGTTTCCTGGGGTTTCCTTTTCTTTGTCCCTTTACAGTACTTACTAAATGGATGCTAAAGCTCTAACTTTAGAAATTGACTAAATAGGCAGAGGTACAGCTTAGCCTTTTGACACTTGTATTTGACTTTTTGATCACATTTATGATTTTTGAGTCAAGATTAAATCATTCAACATAAATTAAATCATATGTACTGCAGCTGAACTGCACAAGTCTGCTTGGCTTTTTGGTTTCTGTACTTTAAAAGTGTGCTCAGTGATGGTGTTATTCCTGTCTGACCTGAAATAGTACAACCTTCACCTGTCTTCCCAATAACTGTACTGGTTTGTTTAAGTCAGTGTTTTAGCAGTTTATATGGAGGTATGAATGATTGACTTAACTACATAGTAATAGTTTTTGAGTCCATTCCCATGCATCTAAAGTCATTACTGAATCTGTAAATTGTCAAATTGTGATACCAGATTTCCTGCCATTACCCACCCACACTGCACTCTAAGCAAAACAAAACAAAACAAAACAAAACAAAACCAGGAGGTTGTATTGCGAGTGCAGCTCATTTACTGCTCATTCCCATAGTTAATCTGTGCACTTGTTGATTCAGCAGAGAGGATACCAGTCTTAAAAGGTACCACTTTTATCTCTGATGCAGGGATGTCAAGAAAGTAGTGGGTTCTGTCCTTATACCAGATGCTTGAATTCATGTGTTATTCTTGACATTAGGGGAGAGTAAGGGTGCTGTACTCCTGATATATTATTGTTTGTATGAGACACTTAACCATGGTGGTGGTGGTGGTAGCTGAGGTGGACATTAAACATACTGTACTCCTGATGTATTATTGTTTGTATGAGACACTTAACCATGGTGGTGATGATGGTGGTAGCCGAGGTGGACATTAAACATACTGTACTCCTGATGTATTATTGTTTGTATGAGACACTTAACCATGGTGGTGGTGGTGGTAGCTGAGGTGGACATTAAACATACTGTACTGATATATTATTATTTGTATGATACACTTAACTGAGGTGGTGATGGTGGTAGCTAAGGTGGACATTAAACATACTGTACTCCTGATGTATTATTGTTTGTATGAGACACTTAACCGAGGTGGTGATGGTGGTAGCTGAGGTGGACATTAAACATGCTGCACTCCTGATGTGTTATTCTTGGTATGAGACACTTAACTGAGGTTGTGCTTGGTGGTAGCTGAGGTGGACATTAAACATGCTATACTCTTGAAGTATGTATGAGACACTTAATGGAGGTAGTGCTGGTGGTAGTTGAGGTGGACATTAAACGTCATGTGCCACCTACTGAATTGCAGTATAGAATTTGTCCTGTGTCCTTGTCAGTGTATACTAGCCATTATAAATACAGCATAATCTGTCCAAGAAAACATCCTGTAGGTCTTTTAGGATTAACCTGGACAACAAAAAGTAAGTAAAGAAGTACCTTTATAAGCCTTGCTTGTATTAGCATCTCTGTTACAATAGCAAAAATCAAATTAGTTGTTTAAATTGTATTCATTGTGAAATAAATGCTGTTTCTCAGTAATTTTCTGAATTCCAAGCAGCTCATTTCATCATCTTTATTTATAAAGCAAATGTTATTATTTATTGATTTTGTTTACTTGTTTTGTTTTTCCTGTTTACTGATTCACAATAATTGTTACCTGGGTAGGGTTAGCTATGAAATATCTTCTTATAAAAGAGACATACACAGAAAAAAATCAATCATTGCTTACACAGTAACCCAGTAATATAGTCAGTGCATATCTAGATGGATATGTTTTTAAACCATTACTGATGATTTTGCAAATAGCAAGAAAAATATCAACATTTTTTATTTATTGCTTCAAAGTAATGATGCCTTAGCTTTCAGCTTCTTGAGGGCAGTTAAGAAGAGAAGAACTCTATCATTTTCATTAGAGTAACTTTTATTTCAAGTGACATTTATGATATACTTAAGCTAATGGTATTATTAGCACCCTGTGCAGTTGTTTTCATGGGCCATTACATATATATTGCAGTCCAGTGTCTTCCTAGTTGTAAGTTAATTTAACAGTACTTTCACAAAACACTGGTGTGTGTGTGTGTGTGTGTGTGTGTGTGTGTGTGTGTGTGTGTGTGTGTGTGTGTGTGTGTGCACCTGTTTCTCACTGTTGTTCCTGTTGCCTGTCAAGTTTTATGTTTTTTTTCTCCCATTTTCTCTGAATGCAGATAAACAATACCTCTTGTTTGCAATTAGAGACACAGTTGTCCAGGACCTCCTGTATCTGCAGAAGTCAAACATTCAACTAATGCCAGAATCAGGGACATATATTTTCCCAATAGACAGATACAACTCATTAGAGAGACAGATTCATCATGCTGGCCTTCCTGTACCTTTAAGCAAGAAGGAAATGTACATGCCCAATATGTAAAGATAAAAAAATAGGGCATCAAGAAGCCACAGAGTTTAAAAAATAAAATAAATCCAATGCTTCAATTTATTTTATTTTTTAAACTCTGTGGCTTCCTGGTGCTCTGTTGTTTGGCTTCTTGTACCTTTGGAACAATCTACCTCTGTCATTTAAACAGTGCAGGATGCTGTTACCCTTTGAACAGGACATGGGTGGTTGGATGAAAACCCCCAAATGGGTTAGAGTGGCCTAGCCCTCATTAAGAAAGGAGGAGTAGCCTAGCGTTTGATACTGGCAAGATGTAGATGTCTGTGGCACTGAATTGCCTAGAAATTCTAGCGATCCTATGATTTTGTATTATTACTAGGTCCTCGGTCATCTGCAGACTTGTCATATTGTCTCCACAGTTGTGTTTTCTTCTTGCACAAGCTGATAAAGTATGACTTGTAGTAATCAAGTCCTTTAAAGAACTATGTAAGTAAAGATGTAAAAGAGTGTTTCTCTTTATTGGCAGTTGATACATCGATAGTCACACAGTAGATTGAAGAGTTGGTGCATGCATCATCTAGTTATGCTCAGTACTTAAAGAGTATGATCTTTGTGTCTCTGCTACTACTGTCCTTGAGCAAAAACACAGTATGAAGATATTACACAATGAACAGCAAGCTAAGTTCCATTATTGCATTTTGAGTTTTATGATACCAAAATTAAAGTGGATTCAGCAGCTACAGAACTAGATTACATTGCTTCTTGTAGGCCTTGCAATCATCAATCATATGATAGCTGCATTCTGCTTTTCTGAAGTGCAGTTTCCTGGATATAACAACATGATTTATAGTTTTATTAGTTTAATTTGTACATTAGTTTCAGTTATATAAACAGTGTAAACAAAGAAGTACCACATGTACAGAAAAAACAAACAGATACAAATGATGTTGAAACAATGTTTCATTTGGGAGGGCCCTCCTCAGCCTCATTGTAAAGGACATTGACTACACACATTTAGGTTATTATAACATCTCAGAAGCAAACAGATGGCCTTTATTTTTGGCTCATTTATGTTTGGCATTTTACACTTGGCAACAGTTTTTGTTTCTCCATTCTAAATGGCTCCCCTGTTTTGTTGTCCATTTTTAAGGCTGCATTGCTGTCTGCAACTATGCTGCAACACCATTCAAATGCACAACTGTCATTATGGTGTATTGCAGTGCACATAATATATACATTTTTTTATCTTTATTGTATTTATTCTTTGTTGACGAGGTTAGTCCCATTAGGCTAACAGACTGTTTTCAAGGGAGACCCAACAAGTTGATATTTATACTACTAAGGGGAAATCTGGTTAGGGCATCAGGAAACTTCCCCTCCTCTTTTTTGATAGGTGCAGTGGGATATTTTACATCCATCATTGCTACCACCAACTCAGATGGGAACTCAGTTTAATATCTCATAAAAGAAAGGCAGAAATAAAATGCACTAATATGTGTATAAATGTATTTAAGTTGAACAAAGTAAACAGTTTGACACAATTCATTTTTTTTGCATGCTGTGTTGCTTAATAACAAGGTTAAATCAAAGATGTGTTTGATATTGGAGTAGTTGCTTAATGTAATGAATGGGGACGACAGCTTTTTTGCAGCCAAATGTATGGAACTGTTTTGCTGTATTTTAGCATTATGATTATTACTGAAATGTCCATATACAATTAAGCAGGGAAGCAAGTCGTTAACAGTTGTAACTCATGCCTTGCCAACTTCTTCTTATTTGGATTTATGCATAAACAATGGAAACCAAATTCTTAGAGCTGCCATTTCTTTTTAAAGAGAGACTATATCAAGTGACATGGGGTTCTTTGCTGACTCTGTGACATAGGCAGACTTTGTTCTGACTCCAGGCCCATTGACATGCATTTGACTAGTAAGTCTGGGTGCTAGAAAAGCTAGCTAGTGGGGTAGGGCTGAGCAGCCAAAAGTCCTGTCTCACCCTTCCTGGGGGAAGCATAGGTAATTTGGCCTGCTGTGCAACGTCTACCTGGTGGAGATGGCTGAAGGTGCATTAGTGCAAGAGTCACAAGGTATGCTGTGATGCGCTGAGCTGTGCATAGTACTTCAACAGGATGGATTTCAGAGTGTGTTTGTGTGTGTGTGTATGGATGCCTGAATTTGTGTGTGTGCATGGTGTCTGAATGTGTGTGTGTATGGGTGTCTGAATGTGTGTATATGTGTGTGTTAGGTGTGTGTGTGTGTGTGTGTGTGTGTGTGTGTGTGTGTGTGTGTGTGTGTGGATGGATTACTGAGCAAACACTGCTTCAGTGATACTTCCTTTGACCATCTCTGGTGAGTATTAGGAGGTGTGAATATGGGGGGAGTTGATTGTTGTGGGGATTTTAGGAGGGTAAGCACACCCTAGAAGAAGTAAGAACAATACTAAGGAAAATGAAATCCTGAAAGGAAGCAGGCTCAAATGAGGTCACAGTAGATATGATCAAAATGCTGGGTGAGTTAGGGAAAAAATGGCTCCAGACTGTGCTCACAACAGTATGGAGAAAAAGACATACCACAAATGACTGGAGTGTAAATATTTTAGTCTCAGGGTACAAGAACAAAGGGGGCATTCACAACTGTGGGTGGTACAGAGATATCCAACTCCTGTCAGACTGCATGAAAGTTCTGGAGAGGGTGATTGATAAATCAATATGCAGAGTATAAAAAGTATGATGGCAGATGGACGAAGTAAGATGGGAGATGGACGGCTTGGATTCACATCAGGATGCAGCAGAACTGACCCAGTGTTTGCAGCGAGACAGATAGTTGAAAAGAAGATAGAGGAAAGGAAATAGTTCAACTGGGCAGAGTTAGAGAAAGCATATGGTAAGGTCCAAAGAAAGCTGAGATGGTTTGAAGTCCCAGAAACATTGGGAGAATTATTGTGGTCTATGTACAAGGACTGATATAATTATGAGCAGTGTTTGGTATCAGAAAACTGCCAAGAACTAGCAACCCAGCCCCTCAGCTCTTTTCAAGTGAAGAGGGAAAAAAAGGATGCCTGCGGGATGCCAAATGGCTGACTTCTACTCAATCAATGCCCAGCCCCCATCTTTTCAAGTGAAGAGCAAAAAAAAAGTCTGCTTTTTATGCTGGCACACCAAACAGGTGGCCAGATACACAATACCACCCTCCCTACTGCCCCAGCCATTGAGGTCCAATTTCTACATCCAGGCCCCCTTCCTCTCATTATTTTACTAAAAATAAAATCTTTATCCACTGGACAGGTTTTAGTTAAAAAACAGAAATATTTTCTCTCTTTTAAACTATTGCAAACTCCTTGCTACAATGTAGTAAGCAGTTGCTACAGTTTATAATCTGCATGGAGTACTACCATGCTAAGGATTTGCCTTAACCAAAAAAAAAAAAAAAAGAGAGAAGAAATGTTTTAACCTGTATCAAGTGGCTTGATACCTATAGCAAGCAGTTGCTATATTTTATATCCAGGATAGAGCACTACAGCACTTAGGTTTTATTTGAAAAAAAAAAAAAAAGTCTTTCTTTTAAACTGTAGCAAACAACCACTTACTACAGTGTAGCAAGTAGTTGCTACAGTTTATACTCTGCACAAAATGCTAGAGCACTCAGGATTTACATAAAAAAGTTTTAAACTGTAGCAAACTGCTTACTACAAACGTAGCACACAGTTGCTACAGTTTAGAAAATACACGGAGTGCTGCAGTGCTGAGGTATGACCGCAAATGCAAAACTGGGTTTTAAAATCTGGTATGCATTAAAGAGCAATCGAGATTAGCCAATCACACATCCCAAAACATTGCGCCTGGCATAGTTACCTCCTTTGCCCCATCCTAGCTACTCTACTGCTACTGTATGGCACAGAAACCTTGGTAGTGAAGGCAGAGTAGCTGAGGAAAGTTAGAGGTGATGGAGATGAAGTGCCTGAAATGGGTGGTAGGATACACACTGTGTGACAGATGAAGAAATGGATACATCAGAGAAGAAGCTAAAGTTGCTGAAGTTGCAGAGAAAGTCAAAAAGAGCAGATAACTGTGCTTTATTTATTTATTTATTTATTTAGTTAGTTAGTTAGTTATATGTCTGTCTTTGTTGACCAGGAAAGTCCAACTAGGAAGTGCCCTCTTTCAGCAAGAGGCCCAAGGAGAAAAACTCCACTGCAATACTTAACACAGTTTCAAAAATGTATACAAACATTTGTTACAATACATAGAAAGACTGCATTTAGCTTATGACATATTTAGGTATATTACTGGCAGACAGAATTAGTGCATTAAGTTGTGCATGGTAGGATATCAGTTAGGTTACTTGCCTGGAAGAGAAAAGAATGTTAGTTTCCTGGGGTGGAGGTGACGATAGGTTGGTGGTGATGATAGGTTGGTTGATCGGAGAAGAATGAGGGTGAGAGAGTGATCGAGTGCGATAGAGAGGGTGTTGATGGTGCTACTGATCAGAGGCTGAAGACTGAGGAGAAGTTGAAGAAGTAAAACAAAAAAGGGGGGTTTGGGAGCGAGGGAGAGTGGGAGGAAGGTTTGGGAGAGACAGGAAGAAGGAAAAAGGAGACAAGGGCTGCCAGCAAAGTGACAGTGATTACATGACTCAGTGAAGGAAGAAGAGTGGCATTGAATTGAAAGCCTAAAAGAATAGGGGGACAAAGGCCTCAAAACTGGGGCAGATTTTGCTCTTATAAACTTGGAAAGTTGCTATAATAACATGATTTGTGTTAGCATGCATTTTCTGAAAGACATGAAGTCTGAAACTCAAGCATATGTCATTATTTAGTGATTCCAGTCCTCAATGATTTGCCAGGAAACCACAAATTTTATGAGGAACACACCAAAAATATGAAGCACAGATATGGACATTATGCAAAAATCTGGATAGTGGAAAGGTATGGAGATAGCAACAGCTGACATGACCCCCGACCCCCTCATGTAGGAAATAGGAACAGGAGCATGATAAGTACAATGATGATGATGATGATGAAGTCCTTCATCTGCCAAGACTGTTCACCTTTGGTACAGCTCCTGCATTTCCACCTTGGCTATTTACATATTATATTTTACTAAATGTTTTGCCGTAGTTTTCTGATTATTTGCAGATTAGTGTTTTAATGAAATGCACAGATGTTTTTCTTTCTAATGCATAACCATACAAGAAGCATATGGAACAGCAGTTGAAAATACAACTTGCTTTATAATTCCACTATAATAGAATGCTTAGATGGAATTTTAAAAACACCTGCAATTAAATCAAATGGTTAGATGTATACTTAAAAAAGAGAAACTAGGTATTCTCTGTATTGTGAGGTCCTGCACACTATTACTTTATTATAACTAATCATGAGGTACTATATAGCTCTAAAAAGCACATTTATATTTTGATTTTGGTTAATTAATCTTGGTGAGACTGAATTCAACATTGCTGCTTGCCAACTGAAGTGACCATTCTTTGCAAGGAAAATAAACTGCATCATTGTAGTCTATGTAGGCTTAATACTTTGTGATACAGAGACAGAAACTAGAACTGCAAATATTCTATGTTGTAGAAAGATAACATATGTAATGTTGCATAAAGATAGTGGTGAACAACGTAAAAACATGAATTGCTTTTTTATGCAGTAAAGCTATTTGCATTTGGTTTCAATTACATTTGAAAAAAACGATTGACATTATGATGTTACTTGAACCTGACATATGCAAATAGTTCTTATAGATTCATTTAGTTGATGTGTTTTAATTATTGCTTAATCACTTTGCGGTTATATTTTTTGTTTTTGTATACTAATCCATGTTCTTTATTTTTTTTTATATGTGAGTGACTGTAATATGCTGATTAGATGGTTATCTTAACTACTGTATTATATAAAATATTACATTGAAAAACAAGTTTTACACCAAGGTTAATAATTTAACATTAAATATGACTGCATTTATTTATGTATATTTATTTCACTGGTAGGTAATATGAACCACTAGAGTTCATTTTTGTCATGACCTAGGTGCAATAATTATAACATGAGAGGCCAAGAAAATAAGCAAAAACATGCACAACAGAAAAGAAAAAGAATGTTTGGCAGAAGTTTAGTATATAGATACCACACAGTTTAAACATAGCTGTTACTTAAGATGCGTACATTTTTTTAATTTTTGTCACTGGGACTATTTTCCTTGTTTACTGCAACAGGTAAAAGTGAAAACCCTGCTTAGGAAGTCCTTGATTCTGAAAAATAAGAAGCTAATTTTCTTCCACAGCATGTTTTATTAAGTCATGCTGTACTGATACAAACTTTCTTGAATATAACCATACAGTACTCCTTTGTTTTCAATAGATTAGTCAAAAAGAGTCTATACTCTTACCCAGTCCAAACATTTACATTCTGATGTACATATCTCTGTAGCTATCATGCTCTTCCTAAACACACACACACACACACACACACACACACACACACACACACACGCACACACGCACACACACACACACACACACACACACGCACACGCACACGCACATGCACACACATCTATATCTATGTCTTTATCTACTGTATATCTATATCTGTATCTATGTATCTATCTATCTATCTATCTATTGGCACACACACATTGTCAATGGTCTTTACATCACATGGTATTTCTTTGATGCCAGAATATCAGATTCATAAGTCATTAGCAATGAAACTCAGTGTCTACCAAACTGAAAACAAAAACTGAAACACTTTAATTTTGTAGTGGGTCAAATGTAAAGCTGAACAAGTAATACAAGTGATGAATCTGCATTATCCACATACACACACACACACACACACACACACACACACACACACACACACACACACACACACACACACTTACATTTTATGGAGGAGCAAGCCTCTCAAATTTTCATTTTGTGGGCTAGGTGCCCACCTTTATTATAATAACGCCACATTTGTCATTGCACTGCAGAAATGGTGTAGCATCATTCAGTAAACCTTACTTCCAAAACAGTTCTGATGAAGTTCAAATAACAGATTTATAGGACAAAAGTGCTTAATGTTTCTGAGTTTTAGCATGATTTTATTGCTTTTTTACACAGTTGTAGGAATAAAAGTGGTTTTATTCTTCCCTCTGTCTGGTGATTTAGAGGGTCCAACTTCCAGATTCTGCTTTGCTGTTTTGGGAGTGTTGCTTGTACAAGCAGTTTGTGCCTCTGGCTTGCGGTTCATAAAATCTTAGTTACATTTGGCATGATCAATTTATTATAGTATCATTAAAATGCATGTGCTATCATGAGTAAAGCAACAATCAAGTTTTTCTGAGTTCAGTAAATAAGGACACCAGTTTCAAAACTAAATTACAGCATAAGATACACAAAAGGAGTAAAATAAAAAAAACATATAAATCCTTTCCAGATTTTGAACATATGCGATCTATTGATATATACTTAAGAGGTATAAATTTGAAGCTGTAGATGTTGTTTTATGCATTTCTTTACATAATTTCAATTTAAACTGTAATTATATGTTAAAACTGCAGTAGAAAATATACTAGCACGTTCCCTTCCAGATTTCTGATCAGTGCTTAACTATATGTTAGAAAGGGACAGATTCAAGTAGAGCATTACAACATTGCAAATGTTGTCTGAGAGTGATTATGTCCTTTCATAGCAAGGCATAAGGGATAACTTGCACTATTAGTTTTGTCTTTATGCATATTGGTACATGTCCATACATTTAAATAGAGAGTAGAGGCAGGGAAGATGCAGAATATAGAAAATGAAAAAAGACAGAATTCTGAGAGACAGCAGGACTGTAACCACTCTTTCGGTTGGATCTAAAGTGACCGGATGATTTTTGGCAACAGACTGCTTGTAAGAGGTATCCTTTAGAAGTGGAGACGAAGGCTGCGGAAGATATACACAATTCAAGTCATCTGATAGAGGAAGACGAGCTACGCATCAGGCTATACAATACTGTGAATGGTAATTTTGTTGTCAGTCTGTTTAGGTGTGTGTGTGTGTGTGTGTGTGTGTGTGTGTGTGTGTGTGTGTGTGTGTTTATGTATACTTACTTTTTTATGCTTTATCTTTCCCTACTTCTAACAGGTTATATGACCTATTCCTCTCACGAAACTCTGCCCTATTAAATATATATTGCCGTGAACTGACTTTAAAATCACAAAGAGAAAAATAAAACTAATCCTCATAAAGATTATGTATATTTCTATTTCTTGTATTTATACTTCTTTTATTCTGAATTGCCTGATTTGAACTTCTTTTAGCATGATTTGGGTTCTATAAATGTTTCTGTTCCAGGACTAGGTGACATTTGAGAGTTTATAGTGTGTATTAAAGAACTGCCATTTGAATAGAGCCCTCTGTTTCCCTGGGAGAGAGGAATTGGCCTGGAGGCGCGGTCACAATGGACTCATCGCTAGTCATGCGCATTGCTTTAGCAGTTAGTCTTCACACTTTTTTCAACTGAAAACTCTTCAAGCAGATTAAATTGGCTTCTTTATTTCTTCTCACTTTCATCTCAACAGGTCCACCCCTTTTACCCCAAGGCACACATTCGTTAAATTTCTTTACCCTGTCTTTTTCTTTCCTTTAAGATTCCAAGAAAAGGCACATTTAGCTGAATGGTTTTCTAAATAAGAAATGATTTTTCCAGTTTGTGATTTGTTTATAAGAATTTTTGCTGGATGCTGTAATGGCATGAGAGACAGATGACTACTGCCTTATACACACACACACACACACACACACACACACACACACACACACACACACACACACACACACACACACACACACACACACGCATGCAAGTAGACACACACACATGCACACCAGCCGTCTGTAGCTTAAATATTTTGATGCCTGTATTTCAATTACAAGTTGAAAGAGCTTTGAAGCACTCTTCTTAAGCTGAAGGAACATAGACAAACGAAATGGTCAACATGATAAAAGTAGTAAAGTCTCAAGTGTATTTCAACAGTCACTTTAAAACAGCTTAACTGGAGGGCTTTATTATGCAGACAGATATGGCAACATTTTTAGCTGTCCTTAGTTACCTGACTTTTACTTTATCACATTAACAGTATTTAGTATGCAAAACAAAAGGGGCATGTTATACAGCACATTTTTATTCCTACTGCCCAGGGACGTATGAATGTTTTCCATACATAGCTTCCAGTGCTGGACAATTCTGGACTGCAATGAAAATGATTTGTGTTCAATATATAAGAGAAAGCTGTTGTACCCAAATTGTTTGTTTTGATACTATGCATCTTGTACTCGATTCCATCTCCTGGCACAGTAACAGCAATTTAGAAAGTAGTTCTGAGAGCTTTAAAGTTTAAAACATTACATCATTTCGGAGTGAAAATTTATGCAGATGCTAAAAGCTCAGAAAAGGCATGCTTCTTACAATTTGTCCCTGTAATTCTTAGTGTTCTGAAGATAGTACTACTGTAAACACACTGTTAATTATTTTAATGTTACTGATCTTGCACAGGAAGGATGCCAAGTTACAAGTGGTTTCTAGGTGCTTTGTTGGATAGCAGTTTGCTGGATATGTTACTGATAGCTGTCCTGCATACATTGAGTGTAAGAGTCGGTGTTCGTATTAATCTGGTGAAAAGGCACATGCTCTTATAAACTATGTCTTACAGCCTGCAGCATAACATTAATAATAAGCTGCAGTTTACTGGGCTTATGACTCATCTGTAGAATTAATTTGTATCTTACCAGCAGGGGTGTAGCCAGGCTTACTCTTTGTACTCTGTAGAGTACATGTTTTCTTACAACACTCAGAAACATTGTAGTTTTTTCAGGCTATAATGAGTCTATAGCTATCTAAAGTAATGCCTCTAACAAGTACATGTCTTGCTTACAGAGAGGATTGCTGATCTAAAAACAATACTTTTAGTATTTTTGGGAGAACCACTGAAAATAATGTATATGTTTATTAACTGCAGGGACAACATTCTGCAGTATATGTCCATTTTTAAATGCCAGGTGGATTGGGGGCAGTAAAAAATTGTGAGTAGAAAATGGAATTTTATGGCTACACCCCTGTTTAACAGAACCATGTACGTTTGTTCTGACTTTATACATTTCATTCAGAGAAAAGAGAGAGAGAGAGAGAGAGAGAAGGAAGGAAGAGAGTGGGAACTTACTAAACCATAAAAACTGGTGGAAGAAAATGCTCACAGAACATGAGAAAATGAATCACCATCTGATTGTGCCTCTGGCTATTGCAGCTGTATTATGAAATAGCAAAGATATTAGCTTTGCTCTAGCTACCGCTATTATTCTTTTACTGATTTTACAGTTTATGGGCTATTAAGCCTCACTGCTTAGGATTTAACTACAGCTCTTTCATATCATGTGGTAGTATTATATACAGTTTCAAATTCTCTGGTGATGTGCTGTGTTTTAGGATATGACATTTATAGCAATGTCAGTGACGTAACAGGTAGTATACTCACCCTTTGTGCAGAAGGCTGTGGGTTCTATTCCAACAGCAGATGTAGTGATTGCTAACTGCAATTTAGTATAAAGGGGTGCTGTGCTCCTGAGTGTGTATTCCTTCAGACGAGATGTAAAACCAAATACCCATCTGACTGAGTTCGTATTAGTTTAGGTGGATGCAAAAAACCCATAGCACCAGTTGAAAAGAGTATGGTTCCCGTTTTCATCTTATTTACATAACAGCTTATATGCACATTTATATTTTTAATCTGTTCATAAATGTACATATTTACAAAATTAAACAATTATACACACAATTTCATTGTTCTGACAGAATTTATAATTTTTATCATGCATATACATCCTTATTTAAATCAGACTCCAGCTCTTTTTTCCATAACCACCATCTAATTTTTCTTAATATTATTGACATCCATTTCTCATTAAACATAATTTAATTCTCTTATTCCATATTACCCATGATATGTAAAACAATTTTTTATCCATTCTTGTTTTTGATTCTTTTCATCTATTCTTATAATACCCGTTTTCAATCATATCAATATTTATATTGTTAATGTCTTTGAAATCTTCAAAGTAATTATCATCATATAATTTCTTCCACAATTTTTCTACTCTGTTCTGTGGTTTCTTCTTTACCAAAATGTAAACATATTCTTTCACTTTCTTTTTATACAGCATATTGCCTTTTACTGGTATTTTTTTATTCCTGATATCCATAAAAAATCTTGATATTCTACTTCACCACAATATAAATATATTTTTTACTTACTTTATGCATAGTGCCATTTACTTATAATTTTTTATTCCTAATCTCATAAAAAATGACATTCTACTTTATTACTACGCCATTTCCTTCTTTGTTTTCTTGCTTGAATCTTTTCCTCTGGTTAATTTTCCAATGGATTAGCACAATACTATTGTGTCATTTGATATATATATATATATATATATATAGTTTCACCTTACAATCCTGAAATACTGAAATATCGAAATTCGGTATCTTGAGACTGTAAAACTGAGCACTGAAAAGCCCAAAACCCCAAAAGCGTGAAATTCAAAATCACGACTGCCCACTTACACACTCTACACACAAACAAGCACACATACACCTTCCTCCTTACACTACAAATAAAAAAACACACACAAACACAACAAAGCAAACACATGCGTGGACCCTACATATAAGCAGGGGGCAAGCCCCCCTGCACCCCCCCACCCCCGCTACTTATATATATACTAACTCCAAGGACACACTAAAAATTCAAACACACAAAAACCACCACTACACATTCTACACTCCCCTCGCACAAACCCACATCACGTACGTACAAATACCACCACTCTCAACACTTACACACTCACAATCTTACCTACCTACCCTAACCCACACCTCAAAACTCTAAACACACTCACACACATTAAAATCCCTAGTCAAAACCCCTAGTAAAACCTCACTTACCTGAATCTCCAGCTACATCCACATACCACACTGCACATCATGAACACAGGGAATCCCACGGCATGTACACGCCTCCACAACCACGGATTAAACATTTCCGCATTCGGCATTTCCACATTCAGGATTTTGCACTTTCACACAAGTGCATTTTCGACACTTTGGCCTCGAGCTACTGAAATTCGATATTTCAGAAGTTTGAGATTCTGAAGTGAAACTATATTATACAGTGGATATAAAAAGTTTACACACCCCTGTTAAAATGCCAGGTTTTTGTGATATAAAAAATGACACCACAATAAATCATTTCAAAATGTTTCCCACTTTTAACGTGACCTATACCTGTACAATTCAATTGAAAAACAAACAAATCTGTTAGGGGAAAAAATATAAAAAATAAAAAATGTACAATAAGCTGGTTGCATAAGTGTGCACACCCTTAAGCTAATACTTTGTTGAAGCACCTTTTGATTTAACCACAGCATTCAGTCTTCTTGGGTAGGAGTCTATCAGCATGGCACATCTTGACTTTGCAATATTTGCCCACTCTTCCTTGCAAAATCTCTCCAAATCTGTCAGATTGAGAGGGCATCTCTTGTGCATAGCCCTCTTCAGCTCATCCCACATATTTCTTATTGGATTTAGGTCTGGGCTCTGGCTGGGCCATTCCAAAACTTTAATTTTCTTCTGGTGAAGCCATTCTTTTCTTGATTTGGATGTATTCTTGAGGTCATTGTCATGCTGAAAGGTGAAAGTCCTCTTCATCTTCAGCTTTCTAGCAGATGCCTGAAGGTTTTGAGCCACAAATGACTGGTATTGGAACTGTCCATAATTTCCTTCACCTTATCGTAAGCCCCAGTTCCAGCTGAAGAAAATCAACTGCAAAGTATGATACAGCCACCACCATGCTTCACCATGGGGATGGTGTTCTTTTGCTCCAAACTTACCTTTTGAAATTGTGGCCAAAAAGTTCAACCTTGGTCTCATCAGACCATAACAAATTTTCCCACATGCTTTTTGGAGACTTGATGTATTGCTTTGCAAATTTTAGCTGGGCCTGTATGTTTTTCTGTGTAAGATGTAAGAAAAGGTTTCCATTTTGCAACCCTACCCCATAGTCCAGACATATGGAGAATACAGGACGTTGTTGTCACATATATTACACAACCAGTACTTGCCAGAAATTCCTGCAGCTCCTTCAGTGTTGTTATAGGTCTCTTGGCAGCCTCCCTGACCAGTTTTTGTTTTGTCTTTTCATTAATTTTGTTGGGACATCCAGTTCTTTGTAACGTCACTGTTGTCCCATATTTTCTCCACTTTTTGATGACTGTCTTTACTGTGTTCCATGGTATATCCAATGCTGTGGATATTTTTTGTACCCTTCTCCTGACTGATACCTTTCAACAATGAGATCCCTTTGATGCTTTGTAAGCTCTCTGTGAACCATGGATTTTGCTGTAGCAGGCAACTGAGTACATGTCAGGAAAATCCTACTAGGATAGCTGAATTTTATTGGGGCTAATTAAAGTTTCTTTAATTGATGGCAGGCGTGGAGCCAAAAAGATTGAATGCTGTAATTAAATCAAAATGTGCTTCAACAAAGTATTAGTTTAAGGGTATGCACACGTATGCAACCGGCTTCTTGTACGTTTTTTATTTTTTATATTTTTTCCCCTAACAGATTTGTTTGTTTTTCAGTTGAATTGTACAGGTTATGGGTCACATTAACGGTGGGAAAGGTTTTGAAATGATTTATTGTGGTCTCATTTTTTATACACAAAAACCTGGCATTTTAACAGGGGTGTGTACACTTTTTATCCACTGTGTGTGTGTGTGTGTGTGTGTGTGTGTGTGTGTATGTATGTGTGTGTGTGTGTGTGTGTGTATATATATATATATATATATATATATATATATATATATATATATATGTATACCTATATGTATATATGTATATATTTTTTTCTTCTGTTTCATCAATCCTTATTTTGCACATTTTTTTGTTGATAATTCTCTACTTCTTCATTAAGGCCTTCTTTTGTTTCTTCTTCTTATTTCCCCAAGTTATTCAAATTTATATTTCAACCGTCTTCTTACTCGTTTTTTATTTTTCTCATTTATCCATTTCAGTACTTTATACAGATGTAAAGATGGTACATGCACTGTTGGACTTAACAAGCCTAACTCTTTCCTTTTTATTCAAATACAATACTCCCCTTTTAAGTTTAATCTAGAGCCCCGTATAAATGAAAACAATAGTTCTAACAATTGTTTCTCATGTATTTTCAGAATCATAAACACACTTGACAAATATGCTGTTTTACCCATTAATACTGAACTTATCGAGTTCACTTTTTCTTATAAGCCAATCTTTATATCTTCAATAAAAAACACATTTCTTTCAATTCCTTTAATAAGGTTCCTCATTATGTTATATATACCTTTTTACCAAAATTTACACCTAACACAGCAAATTCTTTCATTGTAAATTATGTACATGCTGTTTTTACAGTGTCTGTAATTCTTTTACTTTAATCTTTATTTAAGGTCATACCTATTTCTTTCAAACAATGAACTACTTTAGTTTTTATAGTAATATCATCTTTATATGTCATTAACATTGAAATATCTGCACCTTTTTGCATTATATATTTAACATTCTTCATTTTACAATTAACCTCACTAATTACTACATTCACAATTAAAGCAAATAAAATACTAGTCATAAACTATCCTTGTCTTAATACCATAGTTTACCTCTATTTCATTACTTAACCATCCATTTACCAAAATTCTTATTTTGTTATTGCCATATGCTGTTATACAAATTTTCTTAATTTTATTGCTAAAATTGTGCCTCTTCATTAAATCCCATAACATCTCATGTTCAATTAAATCAAAAGCTTTATTAATATTACCTGCTACAAGTTTTATATATTGTCTTCTCTTTAAAATATCATCAGCCATTTCCCTTATTGTCATTAATAATTCTTGATACCCTTTTCTTTTTAAACAATATAGGCTTTCTTCCAATATACATTTAATCTTATTTTCAAATCTTATCAGTATATTTTAATAAATATCTTATAATCTATATTATTTAACCCTGTTGGTTTCCAGTACTTTATGTCTTCTTTGTCTCCTTTCTTCTATATACATTTTTTACAAAAAGCTTCAAGAGTAGAATCTAAAGTTGACTGAAAGGCTAACTGTCATTGATCCTAGCTGTCCTAGCTGGTTTGATGCAATCTCTAGATTGTTGTATATTGTCCTTATCCTATCTTGGGTGTTTTCATACCGGGCCACTAAAAAACATGGCCATGTTTAAAATCAAACAAGTCCCTCTCCAATTTCTTAAACTTCTGTTGTCTCAGCTGGGACTCATTAATGGATGTATTGTTCATAAACTCATTTAGTGCTTTAGCACACACATCTTTAGGAAAGTCCTTAAAAAGGTCTCTGCTGTTTCATAGTAATATTCTACATGGGCATTTTCAGAGTCCATAAGACCCTGGGTATGACACGGTGAAACATGCAAGCCTCCAAGTGTAAACACTGCCAGTGGAGGCATTTCAATTGGAATAAATCATTCTCAAGTCCCCTTAATATATCCATATATGCATCATCATCAAATGGTGCCATGTATGGTGACACTCACACTGAATTACTGTAGAAATGGCAACAGCTTAATTTAGAGCACAGTTTCAATTATATGCAGCTCCTCATTGCTTTTTCAAACCTTTTGAGGATGAGCTGTGTGAGACTATTACTGTCTGTCTGTCTGTGTCTTTCGGCTTTTCCCGGTTAGGGGTCGCCACAGCGGAACTCCAGTCCACTAATGATTGGTAGTGGATTTTTACATACTGGGTTACCAGCCCAGACGCACAACCTTCAACGAAGGATGCCCATTCATGTATGCCTCCATACAGAAGACGCTCTAGCTGAGAATCGAATGGGACAATGTCTTGCTATGACGCGACAATGCTATCGCAGCACCACCACAGCAGTTGTGTGAGACTATTACTATGAAACGTAATTGTTATATTCAGAGGGCTGGCGTAGCTATGGGCACACCTTGTGCCAACAGCTATGCCAACATGGTCTTAGCCTTCTGGGAGAAAGGGTATTTTTTTGAAAGTTAATGCTTTTTCCATGTCTCCTTTTATAGGAAATTTGTGGATGACATCTATTTATTATGGAAAGGGAGTCAAGAGCAATTGTATTGCTTTATTTCTTATCTGCACACCACAACGTCATTTTTGAAATTCACTAGTCATTACTCCAGAGACAGGATAGTGTTCCTTGATGTCACCATCTATATAGATACTGAAGGTGTGTTCAGTACAGGACTATATAGGAAACCTTGTAGGAGAAATGCTGTTTTACAGCATAGGAGCATGTATCCCCCACATATATATATATAAAATATTCTTAAGGGTCAGGGTATGTGGGTCTCAAGGCTAAATAATACCAATGAGGGATTTATTAATAATTTAAAGAATTAATTTGTGATTAATGGCTACATGCATCAGGAGGTTGATTTTATGTACAGGGAAGTGTTGAGTATGTGGTCCAGCAGGGCTAGACCTTATTTTTCAGGAAACAATGGCAATATTCATAGAACAGATGTGACTGGTGCTGTGGATGACAGTGTGATATAGAGAAATATTGCCAGTCCAGCTATCTGGAATTTTATAAATAATTCTATGTCATTTGTGAATAGTGATATGATTTATACAGAACTGTATGCTATGTACTGAGCTAAGATGTATCCACAGTGTACCCTGCTGGAACAAAGAAGACTAATCTAAAAAACTTAAGAATAGTTGAGGTTAAGTTACTTTATAGATGGGCCATAAACAAAAGATGTTATCTCTCAGTTTCAGTTCAGTAGCAGACACAGTATCTAGAGTTTAAAGTTTTTGTATTGTCTTGAAAGAGAGATAATTACTAGGTTTCAAATGTAAAAGTGTTTTATTGTTTTCCAACTTCCAAGATCTGGCAAACATCTGAGAGATATGTGTTTTTAACACAGATATTTTAAATTCTGTTAGTTTCCGTTTTAGCCTAGGAACTGAAGTCAGATGACAAAAGGTGATATCATCCAAGCTAACCTAGCAGTAATATTTGATATTAATTTGAGAACTCTCTCAGAGAAAGACAGTGCATTTTGTATTTTGTCTTTGACCTAGCAAAAACATCCATCGTCATCACCATCTGCACTTGCCTTGCTGTAAGTAAGATTTAGGGCATAGCATATCTTTTAGATATAGCTAGGACTATAGTAAAGATTAGTTTAAATGTTTTTTTATATTTATTTGAGACTGTCCTGCAATTTTGTTTTAAAATATTTCCTATTATTTTGAACTCTGAAGTTACTGTGTTAAGTTACTGAGTATTGTCTTGTTCTTTTATTATTTATTATTAAATATATTTAAACCTATCTTTGTGGCTGATATTTATGAGACATATTTAAGCTTTTAGAGTACTTGCATATGTATTTGGTGACACTGTACAAGCCACTCCTAAATAGCCTTGTGAGTCTTGGTCAGACTACCATTTGGATAGTAGTAATATTACATAGTAGGATTGGACACCCTTTGTAAGGGCCTTGTAGTAGCTCATAAGTAGGGATTGGTGGCAGTGGAGACTGCCTTATAAACCTGTGCCAGCCTTCCCCGGGTTTGTGTGTTTGTGTATGTGTGTGTGTGTGTGTGTGTGTGTGTATGTGTCTGTGTGTGTGTGTGTGTGTGTGTGTGTGTGTGTGTGTGTGTGTGTGTGTGTGTGTGTGTGTGTGTGTGTGTGTGTGTGTGTGTGTGTGTGTGTGTGTGTGTGCGTGTGTGTGGTGTGTGTGTGCGTGTGTGTGTGTGTTTGTATATAAATCAAATCTGAAAGTGTGTATGTGTCAGCTACTTGGGCAGGGACACGAAGCACTGGTTGGACAAAGAGGGTGCTGGAGGTCTTGGATTGGCCCCTCCAATACTGTAAACAGCTCCTTCTGAAAAATGCTTTCCAAATACTTAACAACTCTATAAGTATCTTCTTTAGAGCAGGCATTCACCTTTACTCCTTCCATTACTTTCTCCATGTCATTCAATGTCCTCCCAGCCATCACTATGGCAGGAATGGAATATGCGCACATGTTCATGCTAGCCAAGTCACGAGTGCAAGTCGGGGGTAGGGGAAGTTCCTCAATGCCCTGGCCATATTTCCCTTAATAGTATAAATACCACCTTGGTTATCCCCTGAAAAGTGGTGACTAGCCTAGTCAGACTAACCTGGTCAAAAAAGGATTAGTACATAAAAATAAAAAATATTATCAGTGCTCATTGATGTGTATTCTTGGCCTTGGAGAACATGCTGAGGACTTGTTCTCTAGTGACAGTTGGGGTGGATATGTTTGATGGTATTTCCAGAGGGGTGATTAGGGGAGGGAGAGGGGTAAAATTCAAGCTGAATGTATTGGCCAATAGATTTGCTATATCTTTTGGCTCAGTGTAAGTGGCTCCATTTACAACTAATTCTGCACATTGCTGTGTACTGCCTTTGAAGTTGCAGACACAGATAAAGAAAGCCTTATGTTTGTCCTTGGTCTGGGCAGCAAATTTCACCTCAACTTTCACTTTGGTAGACTTGATTTGTCTTGAGCTGCTTGTTCAAATTGATAGGAGATTTTTTATTCTGCTGGGCATTGCACTTCCTTATTTTTACTATGACTTTCTTCCTTTAGTTGTACATTCTATTTATATTGGGACTCCATTAGGATGGTTTTCTTTTTGAGTTTGTTTTGTGTTTATTCCTGGTAGGTACAGCTGTCCCTGTGCAACTATTGTCATGATTGTACAGATTCTCTGTGAATAATTCTGCATAGGCAGCAGTGTCCTCAGGATTTGAGAGACTTCAGATTTTGCCAGGTTATTGCTTAATAGTAGGAAGTTTGCCTTATTTCAATACTTATCGAAGACATTTAAATCATAACCAAAGAAACAGTTATATTTATATATTGCACACAGTATTGCACACAGTGTATAACTAGACCTAATCTATGGTATATCTATATATTCCATACAATTGGGGGCCACTGTGTTGCCATAATCTGAAAGGCAGGTAGGCAGTTAAAGTCAACAGAATACGTATTATTTACCTATGAGTAATGATAATGAAAGACAAAAACTGCAGGATTTGGCTTTGCTTCTCTGGTGAAATTAGGATGTAATTACGTTATTATGCAGTCATGGTCATTCAGATGTTTTCTTTCTGCTGACAAATCCTTTTAATAGTATTGTCCATATCATCTGGAATTCTTTCTTTATTTGTATTCACTGTATCGCAGAATCTGCTTTTTTAATAATTTGATAGGTGATTTGGCCACTAGTATCTTTGCAGGATCTGGTTAATCTGCTTCTTCTGTCTGTTGTGTACCCACTTGTGTCACTAACACATTGGCTAGGAGTCCTAGATGAATACTGCAGTGTGTCTGTGCAGCTGTGCTATTCACAGCATTTGCTGAATGAGTTATCTCACAGCAAGGAAAACATGCATTTGGTACTAACTTACAGTTGCCCACACACCCTACACAGGACCACTGTTAGTGCCACACTATGCACTATATATCTATGACTGCTACCTTTTGATTGCACATTCATTTTGACTTATTAGAGGGACTCAGAAGTCCCTCTTCTGCCAGTTTTGTTAACATCTTCTTTTAACATCCTCTGTAGGATCACTACCTAATGTTGTAGCTGTCTGGCGTTACTTTATTTGTTACATACTTTAGTTAGTCATTTATTACATGTTTTTTATGCATAATTTTTAATTATTTTACATTGCCAGTTGTAATTCTTTCTGCTGATATAATACAATAAACATGTTTTACTTTTTGTCTAGCAGGTTTTTCTGTTTTGATGGCCTGGTAGTATTATAAACTTTTTTTTCTTTTGTTGTCATTAGATAAGCTATTTATCATCTATCAATCTGAAATCACTAAGCAATGCATTTTTACTCGATCTGCATTATCTGCTGTTATCCCTTAAATATCTGACTTGTTCTTCTACCCAATGTATGCTGCAATTGCTTACATCTGTCTTAGGTTATGGCTGAAAAGGGTTCCTGGACATGTCCACATGCCTGGTTAACAAAAGAAGCTAATAGATAGACAGACAACTAATATAATGTTTTGCAATTTAAGTCATAAAATGATTTCTTGTGGGGCACCTTGGTATGTTATTTTATCTGTATTTTAATGTGCAGATGTACTTATGATACATTTTACTGCCTCTAACAGTTCCTTTTTTGATTCATACTAATGAGGGCTATTTAGAGTATTGAAAGGCAAATAAGAACTGCATTAATTCAAACTTTAGCCTGTTTATGCTCGGCAGAAAACATGCAATGATTATTTTTGTAGTTTAGCAATCATTAGCAGACCGGAGTTCTGCTGTGGCGACCCCTAACTGGGAAAAGCCAAAAGACACAACAACAGTGATGTAGGTTGTAAACTACATCAGAAACAAGATATGACTAAATGAAAATGTCTGATTTCTTATATTCATCTACTTCTGAAACAGAACAGCAACAACTGAGCAAATCTTTCCTGAGATATTTTAAATAAACTCATTATGCATATATTCCTCCAAATATGCAGTATTATAGTGTTGTAAAAACTCACAACATGAGTAAGCAGAACATTAATAACACGGTGGGAGAGTAATAGAAGAAGTGAGCACACAAGGTGAAACATAACAAGTAGTTAAAATTGCCTCCTGTTTTTTCACCATGACACTTTGAAAGAGTCGTCTTACTTTCAGTAGTCCATCATGAACCAGCTAACAGCAAATTATAGGTTCATAGGCTAATACTAGGCTAACTGCCCTTGTGGACCATTTCAAGCCTAGCCATAGCCAATTATCCCATGTGAGAATCAAACCTTGCATCTGTAAGGTAAACACCTTAACCATTATGCCATCCTCCCACCCTATATAATTAATGAATACTAAAGTAACAACTAGTCTGAAAAAGAAAGTCAAGGCTTTTTTGAAAAAAAAAAAAGATTTGCATGTAGCGCAAGCTGGAATGCATTTAGGATTTCCAAAGGCATATAAACAGGGAGAAATGAGGCAGAACTACAATCTTGACTTTGGTCAATTTAAGATTCAGTTGTCTAAAATGCAAAATGTTAAACTAAATCTCTTGAATTAGTGAAAATGCATCCAGGAAGAATGGTTAAGTACGTCAGATGAAAAACTGTGTGGCTTATACTTCACTCACTCAGTATCCATAACGTGAAGAAGGAACCTGAAGATAACAAATATAACAATAAAAATCATAAATCAGATGCATTCTTCCAACTAAACTCTTGTCATTAAATTAAGCACTGTAAAAAAGTAAAAATCTTTCCCTCAACCCATAATGCTTTCCTTATCTTTTGTGTTTTTCTTACAATTTATGTCCCTACTGTTTGGCTATTTTTTCTTATTTATACTGTTTTGCTTATATTCTGCTATAGCATCTTTAAACTTTTCAGTTGGCTAAGACCAGGGTACACTACAACTTGCTTAAATTAATAACCATTACTGTTTTCTTCACCTTTTCAGCAGTAATCTTTTTTTTTTCCTTTAAATTTGGTCTGTCTCTTCTTTTTCTCCCCTCCCTCCATCATAAGTATCCCATTTCATCTCTCTGCTTGTTTTTTTGCAAACTTTTAAAAGCCTGAATAATGAACTGTTATCTCTATTGCACACAGCAGTGTAGTCAAGCTTCCCCTATAGATATCCAATATTTGACCTGTAAAATCCTGACTTTACATGTCCCCTGTATCTTTATCCCTTGGAGACTGAAAGATTCTGCAGAACTAGGCACCATACTAATAATGCGGTCATGTTATGGAACTGCAGATACCAGACACTTGATATGATTTCATTCCAGCTCTCTGAAATACCTCCTTCTGGTGATGTGTATATACCATCTGCATTATACCTTGATATATTCTGTAGGCCACCTTCAAGTCATTATTTGACTTCTTCACCTGCATATGTTACATTTTTGTGTACGTTTTTTGTATATGTGCTTCAGTTCTTTGTATAGCACTGCAACTGTGACATTCCCAGCCTTATTATATTAGCAGGCCCTCCTTCATCATAAAACTTTCACATTCCTAGTCAGTTCCATTGGCATAGTGGGACAAAGCTCGATGACTGTTAGTCATGTGACCTGAGTTTGATTAGCATCTCAGATGTGTGTTGGAACTGGTGCAGAGGAGGTGACAAATTGTGAGGCTTAACCTGGTTGCCTCTGTATCGAGGAAAGAGAGGGGCTTGTGCTTGGGGTGCACTTTCCATAGTGCAATATCTGGTGTATGCTATGGGTCACACTGGGATTACTGGTCTTCAAGGGAGGGCAAGGTCAACTGATCACATCACATTGTGGAATGACACTGCATCATATAGGCTCATAGTGTGCCAACTGGCTGAGTGTCAGAGAGAAATGGAGAGTTACAGCTTCAGTTAAAAACTCTAGTTGTCCTCATAGATGATAGTACCACACTTGATATGCCTGACCCTCACTCAGAGAAGTGAATGGTCTGCAGGGCTCTGGAATGAAAGTGCTAGTATTCTGGCCAGCAGGAAAGGATGATTGTGAGATGATGGCGGGGGGGGGGGTCTTTTACATTCATTAAAACCACACATACAACCTAATGTTTATTTTAATATTATCTGCGAGGCACGTTATTCTTCTGTGTCTTTCCACAACATCAGCAATGTGAGTAAAAATGTGAAGAGCCTATTTCTGATCATCAAGATTCCTTCTTAAATAGTTTTACTTTCCAGCATATGTAACATTTGCAATTACTCCTAATGTCTTCCCGGTTTACTCACTTGAGTATTGTAAAGGATGACTTTCAAGGTGCAGGTAGGTCTGAGCCATTATTCCTCCCTGACTAAACATTAGTTATATCAGATATCACCTCCCCTCTAAGAACAGATGCTAACATTAAAATTATGGCAAACCTCTGTTGGACATGCCAGTCATTGCAGAAGAAGTCAAACTAGTGATCCAAGCCATGACAAGTGGCTGTTCTCTAGGACTGGTTGGCATCTCTGCAGTGGTCTACAAAATCCTTTTCGCACTAGTTACCATAATACAAAGAGACATGTTTAGTAATGCCCTGACTTCTGTTTGGGTCCCAGAACCAATGAATAACGTGCTCATAATTGTCCTTACATAAAGTGAGGTGGATAAAAATGACTATAGAAATTATAAACTAATCTCGATATTGTTTTGTGGAAAAATTCTAATATCCATTCTTTTCAGCAGATATAGGGAAGTGATCTCTGACTGCTCCCCATTATCTCAACTAAACCTTGATGCTGCTGTAGAATATTTCAGTACAAAGTTCCTTGAAATCTAAATGCTCTAGCCCCAATTAGAAAAATCTGGGTCGAGGCTAACTGTACCCCATGGCTGTCTAATGAAACCAAATAACTACTCAAAGATAGAGACAAGTCCTGGACCCAATATCACATCAACAAAACACAAAACTCTCTTGACATCTATTGTCACCTAAGAAACAAAGCCAAAACCTAAATCAAAAAGGATAAAAGAACCTACTATACTCAAATTCAAAACATCCATCATAACAATCCTCAAAAATTCTGGAGAATTATAAAAAAACTTCTCCAACCAGGACAGTCCTCAACTCCTCCTCCCATCACCTCCAATACCACAGATTCTTTGGCCACCCAGTTTAGCTCATGCTTTACTAACTCCATCCCATCCATCCTAAATCACTCAACCCACACCTCTCCAACCATCCCGGGTCCACCCCCTATCAATATCACTGCCTTTTCCCTGACACCCATCCAAATCTCCACCATAAGAAAACTACTACATAAATTAAAACCCAGAACCCTTGCTATTCACCAGCTACCAAACTCATACCTTAAGTTAGCTGCTAATTCCATAGCCTAACCTATTTCTATATTAATTAATAGATCAATCAAACAACAATATGTTCCGAAACTTTGGAAAACCTCATACATCATCCCTCTACACAAGGGTGGTGTACCAACCGAATTCACAAACTATAGACCAATAGCTATTCTATCTCTCCTGTCGGAAATCCTAGAAAAATGCATCCACACCTAGCTAACTAACACCTAACTAATCACAAACTCTTAACTAACTCCCAGCATGGTTTCAGGCCTAACCATAGTACAACTACTGCCATCCTTAGTTTCACGGACACTATTAATCACCTAAAAAACAATAGGCAACAAGTAGCATCTATCTTTTTAGATGTGTCCAAGGCATTTGACACAGTGTCACACCAAAAACTGTAGAACTAACTTGCCTCACTTAACCTATTCCACTCCACACTATCCTGGTTTCAAAGCTACCTCACAGAGTGCCACCAAGCTGTCAAGTGGAAAAATGACCTATCCTCCCACCTGCCAGTATCAATAGGGGTCCTTCAAGGTTCAATCTTAGGCCCACTGCTCTTTACAGTCTTTACCAACAATCTGCATACGGCCACCAACCTGGCAACTACTATTCAATATACAGATGATTCAACTCTAATATGTGCTGGTTCCTCACTGTCCCAGCTACAACAAAAAACACAAAAATCCTTCACAGAAATAGAATCCTACCTCTCCATCCAACAACTTATATTAAATCCCAAGAAAACTAAACTAATTATTTTCTCTAACAAAAATCCAACAGCACCCTTTGCTATCTTCTCAGCTAATAACACCAAAATAGAACCCACATTACATACAAAACTTTTAATTGTCACTATTGATAGTAACCTTAAATTTGACAAATATATCTCAGAAGTTATCAAGAAAACCATATCAAGCTTGGCACTCTCGTCAGATCCAAACAATTCCTTACCAATCCCACCAGGCAGGCTATTGCTAGAACCCATCTTCTCTCCACCCTGTTATATGCCTCCCCAATCTTTACTAACCTGAGAAAATTTGATTTAGCTAAGCTGGAGGCATGCTATAATAAAATAGCCAAATTTGCCACAAATACCTCACATAGGTGCCACCACTGTGCAGCACTCCACCAGCTCAACTGGCTTGAACTACCCAATCTCTTTCATTTCCATAAAATATCTACTGCCCATAATATCGCTACCAAACCTGAAAAGTGTTATCTACTTCAAAACCTCATCCAGCCATACTCTAACCTCAAAATCCTAAGATCCACAGATAAATCCCTTCTTTCAGTCTCTAAATCTTATTACCAGATTTGGAGATGCCCTTTATTCTAATTA
Source organism: Protopterus annectens (assembly GCF_019279795.1). NCBI lineage: Eukaryota > Metazoa > Chordata > Ceratodontiformes > Protopteridae > Protopterus > Protopterus annectens. The sequence goes on from NC_056734.1 coordinate 560,324,466, forward strand.
CATTTCCAAAATCTGGAACACCATCCCTCAAAACATCCTTAACAATACCAACTCCACTATGTTCAAACAACTTCTTAGGACCCACCTAACCAACAACTGCCTCCAGCTAGAGTACACCCCACATTGTATACCCATAAATCACTATTTCTCCCTATATGACACTCACCTTTCACCTGCTCTTATGAGCAGTCATATTGGCAGAAGTTTATATCTGTTTGTATTGTATTAATTGAACATTTAGAGTGTAAAATAATTATAAAATTTTTTGCCTTTGCTAGATTGTAATAGTTTACTACATGTAGATAATTTTGGACAATTTTAAATAATTCCTTCCTTCTCTTTAGATTGTAATAGTTTACTACATGCAACAAATGTGTGCTGATGTACTGTTTTAGCTGTCTCTCAATGTATTCTTTTTTGTACTTTACTTTTTTGTACTTTACTGTTTGTATTTTTTGTGGAGCATTTCTCCCTGAGTCTCCACTGAAAATGGGCTATCAACCCAGTTGGACTATCCCGGTAAACAAATGTTAAATACAATTTAGCGAGATCAGACAATTTCCACCATGGGTAACAGGACATATAAACAATGTCCACATCATTCTGGTTTATAAGAGGATGGTAGTGTAAGAGAAGAGAGAGACACTACCACTTTATCATTAACATCAGAAAAGCTTTTGGTTCAACCAATTGGTGATTCTTTGTTGGATATACAGTAAATGTGTGTGTGTGTGTGTGTGTGTGTGTGTGTGTGTGTGTGTGTGTGTGTGTGTGTGTGCGTGTGTGCGCGCACATTTGTGAAAGTGTGTGTGCATGCATATCTTTTGTATTCATGTTGTACAGCTAATGTGATCATGAGCAATATAATATCAGATAGTTTTTCATTTGAAAGGCAATATGTTGCTTCTCTACATTGCTGTTCTTAAGTGTTGGTCTTTCGGCTTTTCCTGGTTAGGGGTCGCCACAGCGGAACTCCGGTCCGCAAATGATTGGCAGTAAATTTTCACGAATGCCGAGGTGCCAGCTCAATGTTCAACCTTCAACGAAGGCACGCCCATTTATAGGTTCATAGGTTCATAGGTTCATACTAGGCTATCTGCCCAAGGGCATTTATAAGCCTAGCCCATAGTTATGTGGCTTTCGCCACCCCTTTAGTTTGAATAAAAACTATGCCTATCATTTTTCTGTGCCTCTGTCAAGCAGTGACACTGAAGTAATCCCTGGGGTATATATGCGATCTCCCATCCATTGGTCAAGATTCCTCTTGAACAAGGCCAGCGAGGTGCTCTGCCTCACATGTACCGGGATTTTGTTCCACAGCATAGGGAGTCTCTGGGTGATGAATCTGTCCCTCCAGCACATTCTATTTATAACCGTGTCAAGGTTTAAGTCTCCCGCCCTTGTGGTTCTGAGGGATCTAGATTTTTTGAGGTGAAGCATATTCATCAAATCTGGGTTTGACATGGCCTTATATGTCAGGCACAGGTCACCTCTGAGCAAGCGGTATGAGACTGAATAGAGCTGGAGTTCTTTCAGTTGGGCAGCATAAGACATATTTTTGAGATCCTTTATCCTTTTGGTGAGGAACTTTTGGGGCCTTTCAAGCTGCAGCAGGTGTCTGGTCAGATACATTCCAAACAGGGCATTGTACTCAATCATAGGTCTAATGAGTGATGAGTACAGGGGGACGATGACCTCCCTTGATCTAGATGTGAATCCCTTCATGATCAGGTGGGCGATATAGAAGGTTTTCCTAACTACTTTAGCAACATGAGTGTCAAGCGAAGGCTACTGTCAACTTGGGTCCCCAGATCCCTGATGACTTTTCTGTGCTCAGTGGATTGCCACCTATATGGTAGCTAGGGGTAACCTTGTTTTTCCCGAAGGGTATGACTATGCATTTTCGGCGTTTAACTTCAGGCCATGGCTCTGGCACCAGTTATCCGTTTCTGTGAGGCCCTTCTGGAGGATATCTGTGTCAGATGTGTTTTCGACTATAGCGCCCAGTTTGCAGTCATCTGCAAACTTTGTCAGCCATAACCCTCCTGTGTTTGCTTGTACTTCAGAAAAGTAGATGCCGAACAAGAGTGGACCCAGGACTGAGCCCTGTGGGACACCACTTGTGACAGGCTTTGAGTCTGACATGGCTCCAGCAACTCTGACCCTGTGGGTTCTGTCACTTAGCCAGTTTGCAACCCATCTTGTGATGTATGGGTTTACATTCAAGCTGATGAGTTTTTCGATGATACCTGAGTGGGGTATTGTGTCGAAGGCCTTTGCCAGGTCGAGGTAGGCTGTATGGACTGCCTTTCCCTCATCAATGGCCTTGGTGACTGTCTCAAAAAGTCAACCAAGTTTAAGAGGCAGGATCTGCCTTTGACAAAGCCAAACTGGGTTGGATCCAAAGTCTGCAAGTTCCCTATGTCTTTATTTATGAGTTCCATTATGATCCTCTCCATGGCTTTGCAGATAAGGCTTGTCAAGCTAATGGGGTGGTAATTTCCAGGGTCTGTGGAGGCACCTCCCTTATGAAGTGGGACTACAGTTGCCGTGCGCCACTCCTTGGGTACGTATCCTGAGGTGAGGCTAAGATTAAACAGCTGTCCTAACTGTGGGTTTAATTCCTCGTTGAGTTCATGAAGCACACAGCCGGGGACACCATCCGGTTCCATGGATGCTGTGTTTTTTGCCTTAGTGAGGGCAGTTCTTACCTGGGCGTTGGAGATGTTTGGGGGGCTACAATCCTCTGGAATAGATATCTCTCCTTTTGGGGAGAAGTTTGCACTGAACCTGTCAGCCAGTATGTTAGCAATGTGTGTAGGTTCAGTAATTTTCACATCATTTTGAACTAATTCTGAGCATATCTGGGAGTTTCCTCCTAGGTTTCTAACATAGCTAAAGAAGGCCTTATGATTGTCTTTAGAGTCCTTGGCGATTTTTCTCTCAAAATTTGCCTTGGATGATTTTATGAGAGCTCTTAGTTTTTACTTATAATGATCAAAGGTGTCTTACCTTTCAAGGATTTTGCTCTATCTTGTAGTAGCTTCCTCCTTTTGTTGTAGAGCTTGTTTATGGCTGGGGTCCACCAGACTGGACGCTTGCCTTTGGTACAGAGAGTCTTAGTTTTGTTTGGGATTGCCTGATCCATACAGTCCTGTAGGTGCTGGTAGAAGGCATTTGTAAGTGATTCAGCGGTTTGAGTAATGTTTACCACTGGCTCAGGGGCCTTAAAGGAGACCACACTAGTTTTAGAAGTGTGAAATCGGCTTTTGAGAAGTTTTTCACTGTGGTCTTTTTGTTTCAGGTGGGGCGGGATGAGGACCTCCAGCGAGATTAGTTTATGATCTGATCTCACCAGTGAGGGGTATACTTCCGGTGTTGAACATTTTGATCCCATGTTCGTGATGATGAGATCAAGTATGTTTTCTCCTCTTGTGGGGATGGTGACTAGTTGTTCTATGGCATTTGAGTTTATGAACTCCAGGAATCTTTGGGTTAGAGTGTTCGGGCTTGAGTAGTGTTCCCAGTCTATATTAGGGTAGTTGAAGTCACCTAGTATGATGGTGTTTGGAGATACATTTATCCGCCCGAATATTTTCAGGAAGGCCATGTGAGGTTCCTGAGTTTGAGAGGGTGGCCTGTAACATGCTACAAATTGCAGAGCAGTCTTGCCTATGGTTAATTGCACCTGGATGGTCTCCGATGCATCGTGCGTTGCCACCAACCTTGAGGTGTGGGTGTCCTTTATGAATATGGCCACCCTCCTTTCTTGGTGTTGTCCGGATTTTGGGGCCAGAACGCATGATATGAGGTGAAACCTGTTAGTGCTGGGGTGCTCTCAGGAGCCTTGAACCAGGTTTCTGTCACAGCACAGACATCGATGTTCTCCATATTGAGAAGGGCCTCGAGTGCGTGCATCTTGAGAGTGAGACTTCTGGCATTGAGCAGCATTACCCTTAGTTTTTTCCTTTTTGGTGTTCTAGGGTGGTAGGTTTAGAATTTGAGCCTTGCCTAAAAAGGCACTATGGGGGTGGCAAGAGCCTTTGCCAATATCCGGAAGCCCAGGGGTGACAGGTGCAAGCCATCCCTTGCGAAGCAGCGTGGCTTGTCCAGCATGTCATCCCAGGCAGACAGACATTGGATCCCCTTTGAATGACACCAGAATTTAAGCCAATTATTAAAGCTGATCATCTTATCACTGTATTGTGGCATAATTCTAGGTGAAGGTAGGATACTGCTCAAGGTCAGGGTCATACCTGCCTGGGCTACATAATCAGAGAGCTCCTCGATGTCCCTTTTCATGTAGTCCAAGGAGGTACGTCTCAGGTCGTTGACACCAGCATGGACAATGACTGAGTCGTACTTGTACCTGCTGTTGAGAGACCTGAGTGCTTGCATTATGTGGCGGATTCTAGCGCCCGACAGGCAGCTTACTGTGACCTTCTCCTTACTCAGTCTGGTGAGCGGGACGTCAGTGTGTCTGACTATGGAATCACCAATGACAAGTGTGTCTGGCATTTTGTTTGGCCTTAAGGGCTGTGACTGTTTGACACTCTGACTGTGTGGTCTATGTGTTGCATGTGTTGGGTCGTGAGGTGGTAGTTGTTTGGGTGTCTGCTTTGGTGGCCTCTGCTGTTTTGGTAAATTTTTGATCAGAGCCTCCGAGTATGTCTTTGTGTGAGTATGTGTATGATTTGAAGTTGTGATGGTACCATGTGTGACTGGGTATGTATTGTGTGTGGTTACCTTCTCCTCCTGTCTGGTCTTGCCAGTCCTATGTTGAGAGAGCTCAGCCTCCAGTTTGGCCGTATAGTTGCATCTCTCGCATGTATTTGTGTTTTGTGGGAGAAGGAGAGGATTGTCTGTGTACATGAGGCAATTGTAACATTGCCTCAATATTCCCAGGTTCACCAGTTGAGCTGGAGAGGACACTAGCAACTGATCCCTCGACATACTAGAAGTAGTAGATAAAGAGACTTTCAAAGGACTCCGGGGGAAGTGAGTTTTAGGCTGGTGGGGTACTATCTATAATAAGAGTGCTTTATCAAGGTGCAAGTACTGTAGGAGTAAGTGCTAGGCTTTACAGATAGAGAATAGTCTACTTGGGAATCAAGTAGAGATGAACTTTTCAGTTATAGGATATGCTGGTTAGATCAGCAGTACAGCTCAAGGAAGGTAGTTCTAAGGGAAAATTTGAAGAGTGGAATTTAGATGGCCCGAATAGTTTAACCTTGTTTAACCGCCGCTGCTCTTGTGTGCAACAGTGGCAACTCTGCGCTAAATCGCGCTAACGCGCATTTAGCATGTTTTATAGCAGGGGGCTGAAGGGAGCTAGGAATTGGCCCAAAACGACTAATGGACTTCTAGTTTCTGGCTGAAACTTCACCAAATCGGACAAAAAGGCCGCTCAGTGCTTCCCACTCCCACTGGTAAGCAAAGAAACTTCCCTCCTTCCTAATAAGGCAATGGATCAGTAACAGGAACTAAAAACAAAGCCCAGGGATCAGCAACTCTGAAACTGGACTACTCTAGTTCAGTAAGGCGGGAAAACAAGAGATTTTTTTGTTTTATTACAGAGATAAGGAAAAAAAACAGACAGTAAATGCTATAAATGCTGTAAATCGGCTAGCGCACTTTAGTGTGTAGCCTACAGAAACAATTTGCAACAATTAGTAACTTAAAGTGCAATAAACAGTGTAAAATGCAGAAATCACTTAAAGTAGCAGTAAAACAGGTGAAATGCAGTCGCTAGCTTAATAACAGTGGGAAAGTCACAAAAATACTTATATCTGGTAGAAAGTCACTCTTTTAGCTCTCTGCTGCTTGGATCACTCTGCAGGCCACCACGAGGATCTGTGCTGAGTTGGTACAAGCTGGAAAATGCGTGTTTAGCGTGTTTTATAGCAGGGGGCTGAAAGGAGCTAGGAATTGGCCCAAAACGACCAATGGACTACTAGTTTCTGGCTGAAACTTCACGAATTCGGACAAAAAGGCTGCTCAGTGCTTCCCACTCCCACTGGTAAGCAAAGAAACTTCCCTCCTTCCTAATAAGGCAATGGATCAGTAACAGGAACTAAAAACAAAGCCCAGGGATCAGCAACTCTGAAACTGGACTACTCTGAATGCCCACCCAATCGTGGGGAGGACATGCAGACTCCACACAGAAGGCACTCTCCGCACTCTAGCCGAGAATCGAACGGGAGAACCTCTTGCTGCGAGACAACAATGCTACCACTGCACCTCCGCAGATGCATTGCTGTTCTTAAGTGTACTTGATATATTAATGCATGGAAGGGCATCCAGATAGTACTGATGTATTTGCATACTCTGAAATGTAACTGTGTAGCCTGATGATATGCCTAGCACTACTTAGAATCCAACAACATCCATCCCTCTAATTGCCAATATCCTCAAGAAACTTCCACCAGTCTTATTCATAAAGCAAACTACCAAAAATGAAAAGAAAAGGAAAGAAAATATGTTTACCCTGCTTGTACTCAAGAAAATCTAGCTCATACTGTTGCAGGGATTATATATGCATATAATGACATCACCAAACCCGGGATTGTATAAAACCAGAATTTGATAAAATATTGTATCATCATATTATTCACCAGCACTCACACTATTCACTGTGGAACTGCAAAGATGAGGCATGCTTAGTCTTCCTTTCTATCACAGTGTAGTCACTAGACACACGATGTGGGCTCCCACAGATAGTCTGAGTACTGATAATGTTGTTCCTGGAATATGGACACTCATATTGTGACTCCAGGGGAAATAGTGGTCCCAAGGATGCAGTATCTTAGAGATTTATACTTTCTTTGAGGTACAGTGATTTCAGAGCCAGTATACGTAAATAACAGTTTTGAGGGATGTGGCTTCCATGTTGTAGGGGTGGAAGGGGAAATGGGACTTGCCCCCTGCAAAACACTTTTTTTTTTTTTTTTTTACTTTTTGTGTTGAAACCTTGAAACCTGACTTTTCAGTTTTACAATTTTCTGAGTTACTGCTATGTGACTCACAGTAGTGATAGGGATTGCATGAAAACGGGCTGCCCAGACTTCATTTAGCATGACTTGAGATCATAGGATTATAGGATGTACAAGTTAATCAGACCGGAGGCCATGTGTGCCTTGTCAATAACAACACTCAGACTCTGCCACTTTTTCAAGGTTGGTGAGCTCTGTAAGGCTGGTAGAAATTTAAGAGTAGTGTACCCATCCAGTCATCTAGTCTATAACTGAAGGACAAGAAGGAATCACATTGTCTGGTCTGTTTCCAAAAGATTTACGTAACAGCTTAGACTCTAAAATACACTAATTTGTGTGGAACAGTTACCCCAGAGCTGGAAAGCCTGGGCTACATATTCTGTCAGAGTGGTTAGTTCTGAAGATTTTTGCAATTATAAGATGGAGTCAAAGACTGTGGCCTTGAGGTGACTTCTGAGTAGGTGACAGACAGCTGGCTGATGAGACTTGCCATGAATGCAAAATGATTGAAAAACCTTTGTTGAAAGCTACTTTCATCAAATTAAATGTTTACTTTTTTCCCACTGTTGTGCAACCCTATGTGTGGGGGATATGTGTGTTTGTGTATATGTGTGTGTGTGTGTGTGTGTGTGGGGGGGGGGGGTTCTCCAATACTGAAAGTGGCTTTCTATGAAGTATTTTTCCCATGATATTGACTTGATATGTCATTGATGAATCAACAAAATCCCTTTTCAATGAAGGTAAACTAACAAGCTGGAAAGCTGTTACATCTATGGCAACAGCAATAAAGGAATGTAGCAGAAGAGTTACCATTTCATGTAGTAGGCCAACAGACACTCATTAACTGTAGCAGGCATGCTTGGTAATGGTAATTAGGGGTGAACATGTCAGACAGTGTGCGAAAGCAGTGACTGAAAGTTTCCCAAACACACAGACTTTATTCCAGATATAGGCTGGCTGTAACCACAACCATCTCTAAGCAACACCATAAACCCTGACAGGTGTTTGCTATGTGTCTTTTGGTTAACTCTGAGAGCTAATGATATCATAGGGAAGAGCCAGGCTTTGCTCTTTTTCTACTATAGTTTCCCAAGACACTGCTTTTGAGAGCACAGTTTTTGTATTTGACAAGTTCATTGACTGTTTCATCCCCCAGTAGTGGGAATGTATCTTGTTCATTGACTTTTTATTATTTGTTAGAACTAAATCAGTCTAAGAATTTGGCTTGCTAGAGTGGCAATCTATGTGTACTGCCTTTGTAGGTAGAAAGTTCTCCATTTTTCATGCAAAATGATGCAAAATGCATATCAATATAAATCTCCTGTCAGCATGTGAGCAGAATGCTAGCACTGAACCCGAGCATGGAGGATAAGGGGTTCACTTGGGGCAGTTTGCTGGATGCCAAACGTAACATCACCAAACACACTACAGGCTGTATTTATCATCCTCACAGCAAATAAATTGTTTTCCCAAAATGAGTAACAATGTAACAAGCAATGCATGTAACAATGCATTAAATTATGGACCTAAAAATCAGAACACATTGAAAAGTGTTTTTCATGAATTCAGAGTTTGCTCTTCATTGCTGTATGATTTTTTTCACATTTCTTATTTAAATATCTTTATTGAAGTATTATTTATTTATTGTTGTATGATTTTTTCACATTTCTTATTTAAATATCTTTATTGAAGTATTATTTATTTATTGTTGTATGATTTTTTTTCATATTCCTTATTTAAATATCCTTATTGAAGTATTATTTATTTTATATTGGTTGACCAGGGAAGTCCGGCTGGGCACAAAGTCCCCTTTTCAGTGGAGGCCTGGGGAGAAAAGCTTCAGTATTTTAAGCATACATCCCACCTGTCCAGATTTTCACAGAATGTCCGTAGTTTTGCATCATATTTTGGTCCATTTCTCAGAAAATCTATGGTATTCTGGCAAATCACTGAGAATTAGAAGTCACTAAATAATGACATACATTTGAGTTTCACACTTGTTTCATCCCATATCCTTCAGAAAATGCATCATAACACAAACCCAAGTATTCTAACAACTTTCTAAGTATATAAGAGCAATTTTTAAAATCTGTCCCCCCCCCCCCCAATTATTTTAGGCTTTGTCCAGATTTCTTGCACTGAGAAGTTGAGAGGTATGACTGTAAGCACATTCCATTTTATTTGTTTGCTTGTTTAACTGGTTACCACAACCTTACCAAAAAGCAGGAAGGAAGACATCTGAGATTAACACATGTAAAAGAATTGAAATCAAAATTAAGAGTAGATTACATGGAACTGAAAATTGGTCTCCAGCCATCTAATGTATAATAGTAGCACTGAAACATAAACAAATAGGTTGTTGCAAAAGCAGGACCATAGCTAATGGTTTAGGTAAGGCCAGGTTATGACTAATTCCTTGTTATAATGCAGACAGTTGAGAGATACATTAATAGTAAATAAGTACATTTCAGCTAACAGACATGTACCTGCCTTCGTATTATCTTCAGGCAGCTGAGATCTATATTTTCCCCATTACCAAAACGGAATGTCATATGACTATTCAAGAAACATTACCAGGCTATGTCAGCTTATTTTACACTTGAGAATGCCTAAAGAGGGGGCGGGGTTATATTGTCACTTTCTAAAACTTGGATTTAGTGACTTAGTGAGAAGTCCTGTTAACAGAAGGCATTCCTGCCTTTGGATCCATATAGGTAACAATATAGTGAAATGCAATTAAGCAGTGAATTTAAAAGTCCTGTGTCAGTAGCAGCCCTATAGTTGTTTTACAACCATGAATTACAATCTGAAAAGGAAGTTTTCAGTCTTCCTGGCCAAATATTGATTAAGTCCTTGTTTGCCTCTTCCATTGTTACACACACAAAGATGCATGACCCCACCTCTTGTTGTTTAGCTTCTATTGTCATTGCCAGTTAATGACTGAGATCAAAGCTACACAACTGCAAGTTATTGTTTTCAAAATTCTCCCTACTCTTGATACTTCTGTGTAGTAATTACCAAATAAACCTTGGGAACTTCTCAGATCATTCTTTGCCAGGAAAGAAGACGCTGTTTTCCCATGATCAGCAGCTCTCTTCTCTATGGCTCTCTTTAATACCCTTTTTTCCCAGAAAAATTCAGCAGTTGCACATTTAGGCCTTCTGCATTACAACTGACCTTTCATTGTTATAATATGCTGTTTTTTTTTTACAAGGTTTAAATCATCACCTACTGTACTGTTTCATATGGTGGCACTTTCCTTGAATTCAGCTGTAGCACGGAAATAAAAGTCATGATAAAAGTATGATTTCTGTGCTGTTTTCTTTTCTAAATCTCTCATCAACCTCAACTGATTTATACACTTGTTGATGCCTTTAAACCCATATTCACTTTCTTGTAAGAAACATTTTCCAAAATCAAGTATATATTGTGGAGAAAATGATAAATACACAATTGAATTAGTTGAAATAATGAAAAATGGAACATGTAAAAAAAGTCTAGGCTTCTCACTTGTTAGTATTGCAAGTTGTGCTTTTTAATTCAGCATTACATTAATAAGAATGAACAAAACAAACAGTTTTTAGAGATTAAATGTAAAACAGTTCTTCTTCAGTGCTAAGATATAATATGCATATCAATCATATTCACGTTGACTCTTCACTACACATGCTTAAATAAGTAGAATAAATTGCTAGCCACAACCCTTGAGCAATAACTGTATTTTATCAAATTTTCAATCTCAAATATAGATATGTGCCATGGCTCTCAATTGAAATGTTGGGCTCACAATGCAAAATTCCTAGATGAAGGGGGAAAAAGACCAAAACTTCAGTAGAAGGGTAAATATTGAACATTGCTCTACTCCTTTAAACCCGTTTTTTTTTTTGCAGGGGGCACCCCCCAGACTTAAATATACCAACTCTAACTACCAGCGTTAGACAATCACAGAACAGAGCAAGAGATTAATCTAACTGTAAAATACACAACACTTCAAAAACTAACATTTACCCAACTCACGATATATAACAATGCTTACTACACACGTCTTAGACGACATAAAATTAACCCCAAGAACTCACAAATGTGTCCACTTTGTAAGGATGAAACAGCTGACCTTCTGCACATGTTCTGGAGTTGTAAATGTGTTTTCAAACTTTGGAATTCACTAAAATTACAACTTCAAAAAATGGGATACCAAATGTCAACACTCAATTGAGAATTTACAATTTTACATATATCACCAAATAATTTATCAAAAATCCAGAAACCCACTCTCATAAATATTTTCTTATTAATAAAACTTTACATAGCAACCAACTGGTTAACACCATCTACGCTTTCCTGGAACAGCTTTAGGACTTTAGAGATAAAACATATTTTAGCTCACAAATACATATTAAATAAACATAGCCAAAAACATGAGTTTGAAACTTTGGGAACAAATTTTCAACATTATACTTGCATGAATCAGCGAATAGAGGTTACACTGATAATACACACAATTATCACCCACAACAAGATGTAGTAGTACATGATAGGAAGGGTAATACAAAAAAAAAAAGAGAAAGAAAGTTTTATCCTTTGTAATACCACTAAATGTTGAAAGCATTCTTGTAAATAGTGTAAATATGATGTAAGTGTTATTAATGTTTATACCAACTGTATAAAACCTGTACTTACTCTTGTGAAATGTTGTGTTATGAATGGAAAAATAATAAAAATATTATTGAAAAAAATATATATATACCAACTCTGAGATTGCCATGCTTTGGAGAAATGGTAATCCTGGACTTAGTAGTGCCTAAGTCTGGATTTTCAGAAATTCAGTCTCCACATTATGGGAGTTGGCATTGTGAGTCCTGACATTTCAAATGGTTACCATATGTCATTTAATTTCATGAAACTGTCCCAGTGGTCTCCTGTAATCCTGATTATCTATGTGGAGGGTCCACCATTCTTGATACAAATCTTAATTGGTATATTAATACATAACATTTTAAAACATAACCAAACAACATTTTGAGTTACTTTCCTTAATAAGGTATTGCAGCGCCATTTCACACTTCATCTAGGCAGTATAACTTACCATTTCGCACTTCAGCAGGACATCACAGCTCACCCTGCTTCTATATTTTTCATTCAAGATGCAGTATCTTAATGCCTCCTCACTAAAACATCTGATGCTTCTTGTGAACTAGTTGTCCAGTCCTATCTAAGTAGCTAGATCAAACTATTTGGACAACATACACATTTTTCTAGTTTATTTCTGGACAGTGCTTCTGGTTTGCTGTTGCATGTACAACTCCGTTTTGTTTCATTTTCATGTGCATACTTAACAGAAATGTTTTGTCACTGTTTTTATTTGTATGAGCAGTTGTAATCCTAGCTCAAACAACACTGTGATAATCTCTGTTTTTTAAAAATGCTTAACATGTTACATTTCAGATATCTGTAAAATGATAGTCTCAGTGTATGAAATGCTTCTTTCTTTGTTCTGAACATTAGGATACCCTTACTTCTGTATATGTCAGATGTGTACTTTGCTGTCTACTTAGACCCAGTCAGACCACCCTGGTAAACAAATGTCAAATAACTAACTAAATAAATAAATACATACATAAATAAATAAATACTTAACCATCTTGGGTTGTACGTATTGGTTCCTGGTGACCTTAGGGACTCTAACCTGCCCCTGTTTGTGTATATTAGATACAATGGTATCAGCTAGTAAGAAGGATGACCGTAACTGTCACTGGGGTGGTCCATCTAAACATTTTTGGTACCTCTACATGAAGTTTAATCCATTGATGGATAGATTTTTTCATGTCTGAGTAAGTCTGCATTTTTCTTTGTAATTTTGCCCCGATCTTATTTTTCTTATTCTTCTTATTGCAGGAAGAATTATGACACAGTATTTATAAAACAGACTTATTCAATGTCATGCTATTTGTATCAATACCTGTTTGATATAGTATAAAGTACCGGGCAGAAACAATTGCTAATTATGGAGAGGATTCATGAAAAATCCCCACTTCCTTAGCAGAGTGCTAATCTAAGTGGTCCATATGTGCCATGCATAGTACTTTCTGGGTAGACTAGACAAATTCCACTTCCCCCTTTTAGTCACAGAGTGCACCAAGGTGTTGAGTTACTCCAGGCATAAATCAGCTCTTGACATATGATCCTTGGACATGTCTCATTATGCTGACATCATACTGCCATGGACTATGACTTCCCTAATCACCACCCATTTCACTTAGGCCAGTTTTGTTGAACTCAGAAGACAGAGCAGATGATCAGTGACATTTTTTTAATGTGGGGTTTGATGAAATGGGTGGTCACCAACTAAATGTATCACACCACCATTTTTCCATTGTGATATAATCCTTGTATCCAGTGAGACAGTCAGTGACACGCATCTCATACTACATTGTACAATTATAGACAGAGGGCCCTTGAAAACTTATCCATCAACAAATCATTGCACCATATATTCAACAAGAATGAGGCTACCAGGGCCATAGTGTCTGATGGACAACCACAATATTATGCCATGTAGATAGTCCAGTACATCATAGCCTCCTCTATTTAAGAATCAGTTGAAGATGAAGAACATCTTAGCAGATTGCTCATTTGAAATTCAGTGTGCTGTTTTGAATATCTGTAAGTTACTAACATTAATGTGTGATATAAAATAGTACTGGCGGTGAGACATTCATTAATCACATTCTTCCACCATCAATAATATTACACAGTGCTAAATTAAACTATGACAGAAACTTTAATACATCTTACTCTGTTTCATTATTTTGTCATTGTTATGGACAGAATTGGTGTAAACATCTTGTGATACAACAGCAATACATATCATAAGATATTTATTACATCAGTATATACCCTTAAAAGCACAATACATGTCAAGATTATCATCTTGTACCAAACCTTTAGCAATGGGGAGGTTGCATGCTTGCATAGTCTGTGTTAAAAATAAAATGAAACTCTGAAACCAGAGTGATTTTTGAAATGAATACAGGTCTTGGGCAGATATCTGTCATAATAGTCATCATTGCGTTCATGACAACTGGGATTCCTGCCTACAGTTAGTTCAAAAGCTGACCCAACTTTCAGAGCTTTACCTTCCCTCTCATAGCTTTGGCTGACTCTCTCTCACTTAGATGTCAAGACATTAGTATTATAATAGATATATCAGCTGATGCCATCTTTAGAGCTTTCTTGATGCAGTTTAAAATGTGCATTCTTTTATAAGCATCATCAATTTGATATGTTAGCCTACAGATAAACACTTTGTTGGGGGAAGTTATTTATTAGCTACCTTAATATGTCTGATAGTGAATTCAAAAGGTTAACAACTACCTTGAGTGCAGGAAGCAAATGCCACACAAGGATTACTATTCCTATTGCTTGTTATTTTGAGGCTTAAAGTACAATTTGGGCAATTGTCAATTTTGTGTTAGATTTGACACCAAAACAATCCAGTGTTGCATGATGTTTTCTCTGAGACTTTTCAATTCAAGAGACAAACATGGTACCACTCTGTTATGGCATCAGCTAAGACCACTACTAGCCACTGCTCAAAATGTAAACACTTGAGGATATACCATAGACAAAGGGAAATCGATGGGAGCCTTTTAACATCCAAGTGCTTTTGCAGGCCCAACAACATAATTCCTGTACTTAGAGTTGGTTACTCCTCAAGCATTTGATATGACCCTATTGAATGTTGGCCTGCTGCTAGATAATGGAGTATCACTGTGGGGTAAATCCATGTTACTGTTTTTTTTTTTTTGTGGTGGGGATGGGGGGACTCACTGAGAGTTTCTGGAGCAAACTCTCAGATTGTTGTTAGGAAAGGGAAGGATAGTATCCTAACACTGCTTGTTCAGGAGGATGTTAGCAAAGATTGGATAGAGTAATTGGAGATTCCCCCACCCTGAGGCTTCTAAGAAGGCTACCCTAGGACAGCCAAGGCACAAGAAATCCAAGCCAAACAGACACCCACACCTTGCCATAGGCAGACCTTACTCTCATTCCATTGTCCAGATTATGTCCCAGGATCTTTTCCAAATGCAAATTTTATGAGTTTTTGAAGTTTCAGCAATCCTGCCTTGGAAATTCCTGTAGTGTTAGGGGGTCTCCTTCTAAAAGGAGAAGAACTGAACCTACCACAGTGAAAGATTCAGACAACCCCAACTCAGAGACAGATGAGTTGGTATATAAAAACGTCTCTCCTTTCATACTTTGAATCTAACACTGAGGTCACTCTGTGTTCGGCTTCTCAATCAATGGCTATCCCATTTGGAGATACCATTCTCATAATGAAGAAAGCATTCAAACGTGAGATAAAGATACAGGGAGTTTACAGGTCTGTGTCAGCTGATGCCACTTGCTGTATCTCCAGTGTTAGATGCTCTGGAAAATATATTTTTCAGTGCATCAGTGTAGCCAGATTCCCTCTCACCATGCCCACAGGAAGGATGGCAGTTTTTACAGGGTGCAGGTTTCCTACAAGTTTTTATACAAGAACCCTTTAGCTGATCCAGCTGTGATGTCCATAGATGACAGCAAAGGGCACTGTTTATCTCCATCAGGATCCCCATTCCCAATGAAAGGGACAGCAGGCATTTTAGATGCTTTAAGAAAATACTTACACCTTTGCTTCCTTGTTGTTTAGAGTCCTTAACATCTTGAAGTTTAAAGAGTCCCTACTAGCTCAGCTGAAGTCTAAGGCAGGGGGATAAATGACAATGACTAGGTGTTGAAGTGGAGATGCTTGAGTTGTGCAACCTCATTACAGAGGTTGCCAAACATTTACCTAGAACCTGGAAAAGTGGATTGGGTCTTTGAGACTGGGTCAATGGTCACTGGAGGTGATTTGTCCAGGTCTGCTTATGCTAGATCATCACTGCACAACTCTCCTGGTGCAGACAGGGAAAGAAAGGTCTAAAGATAATCTGTCAGTACTTCTGTTATTCCACCAATGCTCTGATGTCCAAGTGTGAGAATTCAGACAAAGTTAGATGTGACAAGGTAGAGCTCTGGAAGTCAGGTTGGCTTGGGCAAACTTTGGACTCTTTGTAGGCAGGAATGCCAGATTTCATGACTACAGCACTGAATATAATGAGACATCTACAATTATTGTACATTCCTTATACAACTGTACCTTCATAAAAGGTCTAAAGCAGGGACAATATTTAGTTTGCATTTCTGATTTCCCACATGGGATATGGTATAATTTACCACCATTATGTCAATAATGTTGGAAATGCATGTGTAGCCTAAACCAGGAACAATAAAACCAAGCTGTCACATATATATTTGCTGCTTTAAAGAATGCATCAGCATACTTGGAGAACATGTCTTTCCCTCTAGGGCCCTGTATATTCTGTAGAGCTATAGTTCTGTACTGACCTATAGTGACAGATTTTAAAAGGCAGACATGTAATAGACTTCCCTCAGTAATTTAGAGAACACAGTGTGCACTATCATAGTTCCCCAAAATATATAAATAAACTGTATGACATATAGTCTTCTTTATCCTGCACAATAGACTTTACATCTAGCAAGCACATGCCTACAGCCATGACCCAGCTCAATCAGCTTAGTAATGTTCATAAAAGTAATATAAAATTTATAATGGAAAAAGAAATGACAATATATTAAGGATCATCTTCTTATCAGGAAAGTTACCAATTTCTTTCAGTTTTTTCTTATCTCTTAATGAACCCTGTACATTTATGTGATGTTCCTCTGTTGTCCCCCATTTCAATACTACCGCTGCTCTCCACTTATGCAGTTTGGGAGATACACCCTATGGGTGATGCAGTTTTGCTTAATAGTAATACTCACTTTCTATCATATTTCAGTAAACAACACATTGGTGAGATACTGAGCCCAGAACTGAGTCAATTGTTTGGAAAGAAACTGACGACAAGAGGGTGTTGTACTTAGACTTACAAAAGAAATCACAGCTGTTTATTTATATGGGATAGCCAGGTACAACTCCCAAACATAGCCTATGGATAATGAATAAGAGTGTTACACAGAAGAAACAGGCTTTGGGGGCATAAGAGAATTAATCAGTCTTACAGATTCAGACAACAGGAGCCATATATATATATATATATATATATATATATATATATATATATATATGTATATATATATATATATATATATATATATATGTATATATACATATATATATGTGTGTGTGTGTGTGTGTGTGTGTCTCTCTCTCTCTGTATATATATATATATATATATATGTATATATATATATATATATATATATATATATATATAGATATATACACATATATATATATATATATATATATATATATATATATATATATATAATGCCTTTATCATCATGCTTAGGCTTTCAAAGTACCAACTGTATTATCCAAAGACTACATAAAGACCCAGCTTATGTTTTGTTATGGAGGTGTTTAGGTGAAATGGCAGTGGAGTTTTTAACCAGATTGTTTAATGAAATTTTGGAAAGTGAGAGGATGTCTGAGGAATGGAGAAAACGTTTTTTGGTACCGATTTTTAAAAATAAGGGTGATGCGCAGAGCTGTAGTAACTACAGATGGATTAAATTGATCAGTCAAAGCATGAAATTATGGGAAAGAGTAGTGGAAGCTAGGTTAAGAAGGGACGTGATGATTAGTGATCAGCAATATGGTTTCATGCCGGGAAAGAGCACTACAGATGCAATGTTTGCTCTGAGAGTGTTGATGGAGAAGTACAGAGAAGGTCAGAAGGAGTTGCATTGTGTCTTTGTGGATTTAGAGAAAGCATATGACAGGGTGCCTAGAGAGGAGTTGTGGTACTGTATGAGGAAGTCGACAGTGTCAGAGAAGTATGTAAGAGTGGTACAGGATATGTACGACAGTAGTGTGACAGCGGTGAGGTCTGCGGTGGGAGTGACGGATGTGTTTAGGGTGGAGGTGGGATTACATCAAGAATCAGCACTGAGCCCTTTCATATTTGCAATGGTGATGGACAGTTTGATAGATGAGATCAGACAGGAGTCCCCATGGACTATGATGTTTGCAGATGACATTGTGATCTGTAGTGAAAGTAGGGAACAGGTGGAGGAGACCCTGAAGAGATGGAGATTTGCTCTAGAGAGAAGAGGAATGAAGGTCATCAGGAGTAAGGCAGAATATATGTGTGTGAATGAGAGGGAGGATAGAGGAATGGTGAGGATGTAAGGAGTAGAGGTGGCGAAGGTGGATGAGTTTAAATACTTGGGATCAATAGTTCAGAGTAATGGTAAATGTGGAAGAGAGGTGAAGAAGAGAGTACAGGCAGGATGGAGTGGGTGGAGAAGAGTGTCAGGAGTGATTTGTGACAGACGAGTACCAGTAAGAGTGAAAGAGAAGGTCTACAAGAGGGTAGTGAGACCAGCTATGTTATACGGGTTGGAGACTGTGGCATTGACAAAAAGGCAGGAGTCAGAGCTGGACGTGGCAGAGTTAAAGATGTTAAGATTTGCACTGGGTGCGATGAGTGTGGACAGGATTAGGAATAAGTATATTAGAGGGTCAGCCCAGGTTGGAAGGTTTGGAAACAAAGCCAGAGAGGCAAGATTACGATGGTTTGGACATGTGCTGAGGAGGGATGCAGAGTATATTGGTTAAAAGATGCTAAGGATGAATCTACCAGGTAACAGGAAAAGAGGAAGGCCTAAGATAAGGTTTATGAATGTGGTGAGAGAGGACATGCAGGTGGTTGGTGTGACAGAGCAAGATGCAGTGGACAGGAAGAAATGGAAACAGATGATCCGCTGTGGCGACCCCTAACAGGAACAGCTGAAAGAAGATGATGATGACATAAAGATCCAGCTTATGTACTGATTCACATATATTACACAATTTAGTTTCTATACAAGGTGGATAGTTTGGGTGATGACTTTATATGCTGAGATCTTAGTATTGCTAACAGAACTGTTATCTATCTGACTGTATGTTAAATGCATTTTCTTTATTGCTACTAAACTTGCTCTAGTGTTTTTATTGTAGTGCAGACATATTTCCTGGAAGCCAAAATTAGTAATTGTAGCAAAGATGGCTTCAATGTCATCGGTTTCCACTTATATACTTTGAACTCCTGACCAAGTCATTTAACTTTTTTTGTGTTTTCAGGTTTTGCTCTTAGAGTGAACTTGACTCTTCCATTAGAGTATGTTAGTTCACAAACTGTAAAACAAGTAAACCTAGATTAAAAATGACCACATTAGCCTACTGAAACATTTTTTCACCTAAGATTAAAAATGAATCCTTTTACCTTTGCATATGAATTGCATTTTAAAACTGGAATGTAAGAGAATGTTGGACATTTTTCTTAGTATCCTCATAGACTCTCGAAAAAAAGGATTGATATATGCAAACACACATTTGTGTACACACACAGACACACACACACATATATGTATATAATATATATATTATAGTAGAACAAAATTTGATTTAATTTGTTTTACAACCCAATTTGGTTGACAAACCTTAAGGTCAACAGGTGTGCAAGATTACACAATTCTAGGATGGGAACTATGCCCTTTCCCTGGTATTGTGCAGTCTTCAGGTAAAAATAATAATTTAGTGGGGTGTGCAGAGATGCTTGCCCTCCTGCAAAAAACATTTTTTTATTGTTTTAGTCTTGCATATGCTGAGGTTATTGCTCATATTGCTCAGTGCATGCATAGTGATGTATCAACGTTTGTTTGTTGTCAACATTAGCAACACACACACACACACACATATACATATACACATACATACATACATACACATACACACACACACACACACACACACACACACACACACACACACACACATATATATATTTTTTACTAGTATATAGTGGAGCTTTTCTCCTCGGGCCTCTGCTGAAAATGGACATGTATCCAGCCAGACTAGCCCGGTCGTCAAATGTAAAATAAAATAAATAAATAAATATATATATATATATATATATATATATATATATATATATATATATATATATAGATGTGTGTGTGTGTGTGTGTGTATTTGCTTTGTGGTGATCAGAGATGACTATACCTATCATGTTGAGACCTTCATCTTCCCCACCAGCTTCAGTGTATTTTTTCTTGGGGTGTCACTTAAATAGGAGATGGACCTTTATTATGGTTTATATATTGTTATAATTTACCTAGTGCTTTTCTTCAGAAATGTTAAAATTGTTAGCCTGCACAAATCATGCTTGGTATGATTTTGAGGTTGCTAGTTTAATTTCAGTTTCTACTTTTCATTTCTTTCAATAATTTGTTTTATACATAGTTTTGTATAAAGTGAAGGCTGTGAGCCATTTTCTTGTTGCACCATCATCATTGTTAATATGGTTGCCATTTCTCCCTCCTTACCTTTTTTAAATAACCCTAAACAGAAGACAGTAATGGAGCTAGTACCTCTACATATCTTAATGAAATGTTAATAGAAGTGTAAATTGCTTATATCTGTATAAGTGCGGTGAACTGTGGTCACCATGAAATGTTCTTGGGGTACTTCAAATGGGTCATAGACTAATATTTCAATAATAAACCAATTGGATCTTGTTCTAGTAAAACAAACTCTTACATCCTCCCAGCAGTGAGATTTTTCCTTGCACCATCTATTATAATTATTTGCTGTAATTGATGGCAGGTACTTTTGTCACCGGTCAATGAAGTCCTGGCTGGAGACACAAGCACTTAACATTGAGTACTGTAAATAAAAGACATCAAGGTAAGGTCTACCTTTTGCATCTTCAACATTCAGTTTGTAGCCTGAAAAATAATTCTGAAACTTTCCATAATTTAAAATGGTTAGTTACTTAATTCACCATTATTGAAGAACACTTACAGCAGATTGTCTGAGCAACATTACACTAGTTATGTGGGTATACTAACAGAAGTCTCTGGCTGTAAAGCACTGCTCCATGCAACACTTGAGTCTTATTGCATTCTAATCTACATCTCATCTGTAGTTATTAAATGGATTTTGAGTTTCAGCATTTTGACTTAGGACTACAGTTTCAATGGGCTAGTTTGGTGACAAAAGTATTCTTATTAATATATGTTTAATGTACATTTTAAAGTAACTTATCATTACATATTGTATGCGGTTCTTTTCATGTGTTCTTTGTATATGATACCGTTCTGTTCTCGTAGGGGGTGTTTTGTTGAACACAACATAAATTGTAGGAACCAAATTCACAAAAACACAAATCTCTGAAGAAGGAAGGTACCAGGAAGAACTAAGCTGGATAATTTGTCCTGCAAAACATTTTTATTTTTGCAGTTTCATGTGAACAGAATTTGAATGGATGATGTGGAATGTTTTTTTAAAACTCATCTTGTCTGTATGGATTTGAGTTTAACAGCTTTACTGTTGTATTAGCTATGCTATTTTCCTCACATTTACCTGGTTACTTCTGGGTAACAACTTCGTAGTAGTGAAGTACCATATTTTCTCTACCAGTACCCATAAACACATACCACAGACAAGACGAAGAGATATTTGGCCTCTTCTGTTATTACCTGCCATCTCCATGCTGTATTTTCTGTAGCTTTTCTCTTTGTTTCTGCCTGTTGAATGCATAACTATTTGTGCCATTTCTCTGAAACCATCAGAAAATGTTATGGAGAAAGCGTTACAAATGCACTATAATAGTAAATGTTTTATACACTGTTAATGCAGGCTTAAATACTTATTTTGGAAAACGTATTTGAGCATTGCCATTTTGTCAGCTTTAGAAGATGCACACTGCTCTGTAATCCTCTATTACAAATAATGAGATGGCTTCACACCCATGCTACAAAATATAACTATTCATGCATGATGCAGTCGAAAACTAAATCGGATGCTTCTGTTTCTTTTTGATACTTATTAATAATTTTAGGGTGCCTGTCAAGTTATTCTTGATAAGAAACACTTCCATTGTATATTTATTTTTGTCTTGGCCTCTCTTGAGAAATAAATTTGCTTCCCATTCGTTCACTCAGTGTACGGAATAAAGTACAGAGAAATTTCTTACACTTAATATTTTTCACCTTAATAACAAAAAAATGAATGAATGATTTAAACTCATACTTAGCATTAGGATATTCACTTACCATGTCTTGTAAATATACTTATTTGGTTATGTAATGCTCACTATATGATAATGAAATTCATGTAAAAAAGGGCAATCCTAAATTAAATATGAGTTGCAAAACATGGCATATTAACTTATACTTTTAAAACTGTTATGTGCTTTTGTACATCATCAGTATAACATGTATAAAAAATTCTTAGGTTAACAGAAGGAGAGCATCTGCCCAAACATATATTTTATAAATTGTTATTTTAATAATTATTTTAACAGGTTGATATCATGCTATTCTTTGCATTAGTTTTTAGACTTTGTAAGACCGAGTTTTACTATAGAAATCTTGTATCTTTCCTAGTAATTAAAAATAAAATCTGTAGCTGGCTAATATTTCATCCCTAGGAAAATATATTTTGTCAACAAGTGATCATTTGCCCCATATGCTGTATTTTCATTACTAAGTTTCATATACATAAATTAATTTCCTAGACTATCAGAATTTCATATATAGAGCCATTCCTTTCCATTAAACATCAGTGTTTTAAATGCAGAACTTCTTAATAGTTGCTCAGACTTCCTCTTGAAAAAGCTTTAAAAGTGAGCTGCAGTCACCATTTTAGAAGCTGCCTTTCTAAACACAGAACATTTATTTATTTATTTTTATTTAATATTTATTTACTGGGAAAGTCCAACTGGACACAGGTCCTTTTTCAGCAGAGGCCCGGGGAGAAAAGCTTCATGAGTGACAGTAAATTTTCATGCACACATTACAATCATCAATAAAGTATAAAGTAAACAAAATGTAGTATACATAAGAAGATACAAATTTGCTGCATCTTGACAACAAAACCTAGGCTATGAACATAGCTAGTACTATTTGTAGGTATGACTTATGTCAAGATATAATGTTAAGACAGGTCGGTAGGAACAAAGGATTAAACACCCGGGGAGAAGTTGAATATGTTTTGGGTATACTGTGATGTATCAGAGCACTCATGAGAGGTTAGTACAGGAACATAGCCACTTATTTTTTAGATAAGCTTTAAGTGATGGCTTAAAGTGGTTAGTGGATGAGGCTGAGAGAATGGAGTTAGGAAGGGAGTTTCATATATAGGAGACATATAGTTGGAAAAATAAAGATTCTATTGCAGTGTTGTTGGCCTTGGAGATGGTAAGTTCTTGTTAGAGCGAAGTGGTCTGCTGGAACTGTAAGGAAGGATGAGATTTTGTAGTGCAGGGGTTGTAGTTGGTTGTGTTACAGTTTTGTGTGTTAGAGAGAGTTGGTTGTAAAGAATAATGTTGGGAAGCTCAAGCCAGTCTAGTATCCTTAAAGCTGTACAATGATGTGTTCTATATGGGCAGTCAGATGCAAACTTAGCAATTTTATTATAACATGCTTGTAGCTTAGATAAGTTAGTTTTCCTTAGATTAGTTAAAACTGGAGAGGAATATAGTAGAGTGGAGAGCAGATGGGTTTGTGCTAATGTAATTTTGGCCATTGTGGTCAGGAACCTTTTGTGCCTATATAGACTTCCAAGTTTCTTATGGACTTTTTTTATAGTTAGGGATATATGCAAGTCAGATTTTAGGGTATTATCTATTTCCACTCCAAGAAGCTTTGTATGGGTTGTCGGGGAGATCACAGTATTGTCTTTGGCTGTGATGTTAAATGTTGGGCATGAGACAGATGTCTTGTTAACTTGGAAGAGTAGTAATTTAGTTTTGTTTGGGTTCAGGATTAGATGGGCATTGGCTAACCATGTTTCAACAGAAGTGAAAGACTCCTGTATTTGAGAATGAAGAGTTGATAGAGAAGTGGCAGCACACATACATGTTGAATCATCTACATACTGTAGTATAGAACCATGTGGAGTAGCTGTGTGTAGATTATTAGTAAAGAGGGAGAAAAGGAGAGGGCCCAAGATAGATCCTTGGGGGACACCAATGGATAAAGGAAGGCATGGAGATAGGTCACCCTGCCATAGAACAGATTGTTGAAAGCCAAATAAATAGTTATGAAACCATGCTGTGGCAGATGTTGAGAAGGATAGTTCAGTTAGTACATTTATTAGTTTGGAATGTGAGATCATACCAAAAGCTTTTGATAAGTCTAGAAAGATAGCAGATACAAAGTTGTTGTTATTCTTGTGATGGTTTATGGTATTAGTGAAGGATAAGAGAGCTGTAGTGCTACTAAGTGATGGGCGAAACCCATGCTTAGTGTTTGCGAGAAGGTTATTTGTTAGTAAGAATTTCATGACCTGGAGATGAATACACCTTTCAAGTAGCTTAGAAAGAGGTGAAAAAAATAGCAATTGGCCGATTGTTTGTCAATTCTGTGGAAGGTCCCCCTTTATGAAGTGGGATTACATGGGAAATTTTCCACAGTTGAGGGACCTTGTTTTCGAGAATGGACCTGTTTATAAGGATTGATACTGGGAAGGCTATAGAGTCAGCTGCAATTCTGAGGTATTCACTGGGTAAGTTATCTATTGCAAGTGTAGTAGGTTTTAGTTTCTGTAGTAGTTTTTTATAGTGGCTGTAGGAACTGGGGAGAAAGAGAATGAGGCATTGCTAGTCGTAGACTTGGCTGGTTTGGTATCAGGAGTAGGAGTTTGCTGTTTGGAAAGGGCAATTATAGATTCAGTAAAATGTTTGTTAAAAATGGTAGCTATGCTATCGGAACTGTTGTGGATGTTTGGCGTTGGTGTAGTAGATTTTCCTGGGTGAAGGATTGAGTTTATAGCTGGCCAGAAGTTTTGAGGGTTTTTTTGATGTGTGTTCTGAATGTTATGATAGAAGTTTGTTTAATCCTGTTTTATTTATTTTTTTTGCCTTATTTCTAAGTTCTTGATACTGTTGTTTAGAAACTACTGTGTTAGTCTTACACCATAGTTCCCAGGCTTTATCTCTAGTTTTCAGAAGGGCCCTAGTGTCTCTGCTTAGCCAGGGGGCATAGTTTGATTTTACTCTGATGGTTCTAACAGGGGCATGTGCATTTAATATAGCTAAGAAAAATGTATTAAAGTGGTTCACTGCATCATCTAGGTCAAGGTATTTGAGTGGAGTCCAATTGCACCTTTGTAGGTCAGCTAGGAAGTTGTCAAGATTAAAGTTATGTTTTTTTTCTGGGTTGTTTAAACAGAGTAGGTTTTGGTGGGAATATGTGTTGTTGTAAAATAAATGTGGGTAGGTGGTTGCTTGGAATGAGTGAGAAGATTCATTTAATAATATCCATCTTAAACAGACTATAAAACATGTATGTCTCATTTCAAAAGAAGATGGTTTTCCCAGAACGTGTACTGTATGTTTTCACTGATATAGTGGTTTCAGTTATGTTTTCTCTTTAAGGTATAGGTGTGTACACTTTTCTTTAAGACTTGGAAGGAAGGAATTTGGTATTTGCATATCAGTTGCTTCATGAAATTTTTATCCATTTTTTATTTTTTTGCTGGCATCTGCAGAATTGTTTGATTTTGTAATAATATATTTGTAAGTTAGAACAGTAAAAATCATTTTTACTTGCGATGAATGTGTAATGCCACCTATGAAAAAATACTCTATTAAGGTATTCCAAGTTTATGCATATATAAATATATATTCTTAAATTTTATTTTTTTGTCTATGGCATAAGTGTAGCACTTTAAAGGTTTTTGATGCCATAAGGGAAACAATATTATTCTTTTTTTTTAAGCAAGGTAGTTAAATATGTGAAGTTTCTTAAATTAACAGTTTGAAGGAATATTTAGACACTTATATTAAAATAAAACTGAAATATTTAGATGTTAGCAGCATTTATAGAAATCTGGCAGAAATACCAGAAACAAAGAAACTTTGTTTTATTGGTTTCCACTACTAAGAATTATTACACTCTATACAACATAACTAGTAAAAGACTGTTTCTGTTTGCTACAAGTCCATGCAGTTTTAACGTAACACCACCTGTAGTGTTGCACAATCCTTTCTAAAGTCATAGCTGCAATATAAAAGTACATTCTGCCTTTTTTGAAGGAGCTCATTCTACAGCAACATTGGTAATTGCAGCAACAGTAGTACAGACTGGCATAGCTGTTACACAGTGTCGATTTCGTGTGGCTTAAGGAGTTCCAGAACTCTTGGATACATTCCTTGGCTCCTCATCAAAATTTCCTGGGCTGTTGTTACTACACCACGCGGCTGCCAAAAATCTGGCTCCACTGAAAAAAATATTGGCTAGACCCAGTGCTGTGTCACAGAGGTAAGCCATTTACCTAAGCAGTATTCAGACTCTTAATTAAATGCTGTCCATCTAGGGTACATGAAAACAGCTGACAAAACAGCCAGGGGCATACAGACACAGATATAGCTGGGATGTGTCTGTTTTAAGGTTGTAACAGCTTGTAGACAGTATCTAAATATGTTGCACAAACGTAAATACAGCAACAGTTCAGTGAAAAATGGTTCTACATATCTAGCATTAGCAATTCCTATTATTCTGTACAAATTGAACGCATAGTTCTAATTAATTCAGAATATAAGCACAAGCGAGGCAAGAGGTGTAATAAACATGAGTTCATTAATTTGAAGTCTGCCAAAAAAAAAATGTAAATAAATAAGTAAAAATCTAAATACCAGTTGAATGGCACGATGCAAAGTCAGATATTAATTTAATTATTGGGTGTCCACGTGGATGAGCAAGCAAGTAAAGAAAAATATAGGAAACACGTTGCAATGAAGAGGCAGGAAGAAAGAGACAGAGAGAATTAAAAAGAAAAAAAAAAAAAAAGAAAGAAAACAGAATAGAAGGAAAAAGAAAGACAAAAATCAAAAAGGTAGAAAATGTATTGACATTTAGGTTAATGTCATGAAAATGAATACTTTCATTTTTTTATGTGAGACTGTAGAATGTGTTTGTTTTGCCAAAGAAAACAGTAGGGAAACTAAAAAATTATTTTGCTAAGTCATTTCTTTACATATGCAATAGTCCTCTTTATTTAGTTAATTAAAATAAGTTACAATAACAACAGGGATGGAGACCCCTCAAGTCCAAGAGAACTTATACTGTGAACACAAACACTGCTCAGAAATACAAACATCCAAAGGATAACTCAAGCACTGAAAGGGAAACCTGGAAAGGGTAATTGAATAAGCCCAGATCCCCCGAATATGTCATGGTGAGTGCAGTCAACATGTCATAATTAGGTTTATTGAAGGCCATTCCAACAATCTGCTTCTATTCTTCCTGCCTCATTGTCTACAGCTAGGCAAATAGCCAGGGGACAAAAGGAATCAAGCATGGACAAAACATGAAAGAGGAAAAAGATTTAGCTGCTTTTATCAAAGAAACTGAGAAGGACTTTGTTTGTATAAATAAAGTAAGTAACTGGCCATCCTGCCTTCAACCAATGCTGTTTTCATTAGAATTAATTCTTGACATATTGGAAGAATTCCAAAGGAAGGATTTCTGAGTTTGACAACTTATATTTGTAAATTAAAAGCAGTTGGTAAAATGCAACCTGGATGTTACTAAGCTCAAACTTGATGAAGTCCTAAACGGGAGATCGTGGGATGTGCTTTTAGAAAATAACATATTTAATTTAATGGACTTGCATATATGTTATTGCCTCATTATACTGATTTATTAAATTATTTTATAGAGAAGTGTGCCCATTTCATTGTTAGGCAAGGAGTCTGTTCCCCAGCAAAACAGTATTGTTTGAAAAAGCATAAATTCACTTGTACTGCATTCCACGCAAACTTTAAATTCATATAATTCCATTCCATGTGAGTGAGAGTATTGCATGAAAACAAGCATGTTTTTGTTCCATATTAATCTACAACTTTGGCTTGCTAAGAATTAGGTCACAAAGCCCTGCTTGTGATGTTACAGCATTTTTTACTGCAACATACTATGATGTCACTGGTAAGGTCACGTAAGGTCTTAAATTCTTGAATCTATCACAGCTTCAAGGCCACTTAGAATTAATCCTGACCTTATGAAAGTGAATAAATCATAGTACAACAAACTGCAATTTTCACAAAAAATAAAAAAAAAATAAAGATTTGTTTGTTATGATTATTATAATTTAATAAATGTGCAAGTCTACTGTAACACTTGGGTCATTCAAGAAATACTAAGACATATAGAACAAGTAGGCATAATATGTGGAAAGTATTCAATAGATCACAGATAGTAAGTGTAGAAGAAAAAAGGCAACAGAAAACATTTTAACATAATTAGTTGCAACTAATCCTAGAGTGAGGAGTATGATGAAGTAGTAAGTGAATATGAATGTCTTCTGGAAAGCTATGCATATTAATTAATAGACTGTGCAGACATTTTACTTTTAATTTTTTACACTGAAAAGGATTGCTGAGTTCTGGTGCTCTAGCTTGCCTCCCATTGTACTCTGCCAGTAGTCTGATAGCAAACTTTAAACATTTTGTAGTAAATTCACAGAACTGTAGTTAGAAGACTGCAGACAGATATTTGTACGAAAACTTTTATTTATTTATTTTTTTTTGCAAGGGCAAACATCCCATAAGTACCCACCCCAACAATATGTCTAGCGTATCCCCATAACCTCTGAACCTCTGCTAAGGTCTCTGTTCCATGTGTTCCCTGGAGGAAAGTGACCTTATTTTTCTTTTACAAAACCCTTGTATTTGTCTTTCTCATTTCTTCTGTGAAGAGAAAGCAACATTTTCAAAATACTGTGATTGATTTTTTCTTGATTCAAGTTTTTAGAAGAAACTGTGCATTTTTCCTTGACAAATATCATTTTTCCTTACTTACTGCTAACAGAGGGATGGATTAGGGCAATTTAGTTGCCACTGCAATTCAAGAGAGAGAGAGAGAGAGAGAGAGCAAGAGAGAAATGGGAAGAGATGGGGGACCCAGGTTTACAGCAACACCAGGGCATCTGTTCATTCTCATGTCATAATGCTGCTCATATTTTCTGCACCATCTGACTATAGGTGTGTCCCTCTTTTCCAGAACTAGCACTAAGGAGTCAACATACTGACAGATTTTCTTTTTTCTGTATGTTTCAGTCATAAGCCTGGAGTGACTCAAAGGAGGGGTTGTATCCATATTCATCAAGTATACCTACACCTCCAGGTTAGTGGCGCAGCATGATACCTCTGAGATCATCCATGTGCAACTAACATCAGGCAAATCTGCAATGCAAATTGTGGCCTGCTACAGATCACCCTCCATGACCCAGGACCACCACTCCGCCTTTCTGGAGACACTGGAAAACATGAAGGTCCTACCGAACACCATGATATTGGGCAATTTCAATTACCCTACCATTAACTGGCAAAACTACTCAAGTACAAACTCCCAGGTCCAGCACTTCCTGGAATTTATCAACTCAAATGCCCAGGATCAGCTGGTAAACTCCCCTACCAGAGGTGAAAACATATTGGACCTGGTCATCACCAACATGGGCGACAGGTGTTCCGCACCGGAGGTCAACCCGTCACTGGTTAGATCAGACCATAAACTAATCACTCTGGATGTCCACACCACACCACCACCCCCAACCAAGGAAACCACAGTGAAAAACTTTTCTATAGCAAACTTCACCTTACTTAAGGCAGAGGTGGTAAGTTTCACAGCCCCCACGCTAAAGGATAACAGTGTCCAAGATGCAGGAACCTTTACAAATGCACTCTATGAGCACCTACAAGGATGCATGGATCAAGCCATCCCTAGCAAAACCAAGACTCACTCCCCTAAGAGAAGGAAACCAGTCTGGTGGACCCCTGCCATAAACAGGCTATACAATAGAAGGAGGAAACTAGTTCAGAAAAAAAGCAAATCCCAAGAAGGAAAGACATCCCTGATCAGTATCAGTAAGAAACTAAGGTCCCTCATAAAATCATCCAAGGCTAACTTTGAAAGAAAAATAGCCAAGGATTCAAAAGATAACCACAAAGTCTTCTTTAGCTATGTCAAGAATCTAAGTGGCAACTTGCAGATATGCTCTGAGCTAGTGCAAAATAGCACAAAATATACTTTACCTACTGATATTGCCAATATCCTGGCAGATAGATTCAGTGGAAACTTCACCCCCCTCTCACCCTCAAAAGGGCCCACAACAATACTGGAAAAGTGTAGTGTCCCAGAAATCACAGACGCACAGGTGAAAACAGCCCTTTCAAAAGCCAAAAGCACAGTGTCAATGGGGCCAGATGGTGTCCCAGGCTGCGTCTTGCATGAACTACAGAACAAACTAACCCCCCACCTAAACACACTGTTCAAACTCAGCCTCTCCACAGGCTACGTGCCCATAGAATGGTGCACAGCAACAGTTATTCCGCTTCACAAAGGAGGGGCCACAACTGACCCTGATAACTATTGCCTCATTAGCCTGACTAGCCAGGCTATGGAGCACATCATCATGGAGCTCATTAACAAAGACATTGGGAACCTCCAAACACTTGACCCGACACAGTTCGGGTTTGTTAAGGGCAGATCATGCCTACTAAACCTGGTTGACTTCTTTGAGACAGTCACCAAGGCCATAGATGAGGGGAAGGTGGTTTACACAGCCTACCTTGACCTCACCAAGGCTTTTGACACCATTCCCCACTCAGGAATTATAGAAAAACTCACCAGCCTGAACATAAACCCCTACGTCACGAGATGGGCTGCCAACTGGCTTACAGACAGAACTCACACGGTAAGAATAGCAGGCTCCAGGTCTGACTCTAAACCAGTCACAAGTGGTGTCCCACAAGGCTTGGTCCTGGGACCCCTACTGTTCGGCATATACTTCTCAGAAGTACAGACAAACACAGGAGGACTATGGCTAACCAAGTTCGCCGATGTCTGCAAACTGGGAGCCATAACTGACTCTCCGGCTGACACAAACATTTTCCAAAAGGGCCTTACTGAGACGGACACCTGGTGTCAAAGTCATGGTCTCAAGCTAAATGCCAAAAAATGCATAGTCATCCCATTTGGGAAAAACAAAACACCCATGAATTATCACATAAGCAGTAAAAAATGAAAATTCCCCCTGCGCTGTGGTGAACTGTCTCAAAAAGTAAACAGAAGCAAAAACAAAGACAGTATGTTCACCAAAATTGGCTTTTTGGAAAACAATAAGTCCACAAGTAAGTAAATTCCAAAATTCGACCTCTCTTTAATAGGCAAACAATAAAAATGGCAAAAACAAATAAAATAAGAGTCCCTTAAAATCCATACGATAAGCGCTTTCGATAAAAATCTTCCTCAGATCGTGATTTAAAAGTGGGACTAACTTTCATTTTTAAAGGATGCTCCTCTATGTTGCTAACCAATCTGTACACAGAACAAATAGCTTTCAGCCAATCCATAATATTACTCCTCTGCCTCATTTACATATACAAAAACAAGTGCTTCCGTTTCCCGCCTTTTTCATTGCGACTCATAATAAGCAAATAAGGTGCATTCTCATCCAATCACAAATGTGAAAAAATACAAACGCTGATGATTGGCGATTGCTTATCTGTCTTGCTTACTCACAACCATCACTTACAGCCTCTTTCCTTAATATACAAAAACAAGTACTTCTGTTTCCCACCTTTTCATTACGACTCATAATATGCAAATAAGGTGCATTCTCATCCAATCACAAATCTGGAAGAATACAGATGCTGATAATTAGCGATGGCTAATCTGTCTTGCTTACTCACAACCATCACTTACAGCTTCTTTCCTTAATATGGATGCCTGATGTTTAAAAACTTTTAAAACAGACTATATAGAGAGAGCAACTTGAGAGTCATCCATTATATTAGACTCATAAATATGCGTGATGCCAATCGCTTCGGTTCAAGCATATATCAATGGGCTACATCCCAGGCTTTGATTGCAAAGCAGGATATCAAGTCTATACGGACTGGGAATAACCAAAAGATGATACATCCATTTTCTATATATAAAATATTTGTATCGGTCAACATGATATCCAGTCCAGTTCATTAGTATGCATAAAGCCGATTGCTTCAGTTTGCATAAGAAACATCAACCTGTCTTCACTGTCTCAGAGATATATGAATTCATAATCTAAGAAATGTGTCTTTGGATCAGACATGATGGCATTAATAATAAAGGTAGCACAACTCAATGTTTGAAAATACCATTAATAGCTGATACCAGTCTATCCAGGCAATCAGTTTACCGTGTTATTATAAGACTAAAAATGGGTGACATATAGACACATATCAGAATAGATCAAATTGTCTTCACTGCTCTGAAGATCTAGTAATTAATATAAGCACGGTCTTAAATCATGCTTAACAGTATTATTCTTAAAAGTGACATGCTCGATGTTTAAAAGCACCGTTGGCAATAAATGACAATTTATCCAAGTATCCAAGTGACCAATTTACTATATGGTTATTATAACTTGGAATGATTGGAAGATAAGCGTATCTTATTTATAATAAGGCAATGGCACTCCTGTATAAAAGCCAATAGCCATAAGTTGTCGTGAGTAATAGAACTTTCAAATATCTCAGCATAGCCTCGCTCTCTATAGGGACTTCTAAGTATATACTAATCTGGCACATGAAGATCTTGCAGCATGATAGACATGCTGTTATACATAACTAGTAGACATCAAACAGGATTTCTTTTAAAGTAGATTTCATAATAAGATAAAATAGTTACTCTTTCAATATCGAATTCTCAACATAGATACTTATAACACATTTCTTGAGTGTACACGTGCTTTCTTTATATTCGGTCTCTTGAGTTTCAAAACTGGTTTTAGAGGAACGATACTATTTAAACCTGGAGGTTGATCAGCCCTCAGATTGATTATCCATTTGTTTTTTCTTAACTCAGTTAAGTTCTCGATGTCACCTCTCCTTGGTCTGACATGAATAGAGGTCACGCCTTTATGTATAAAGTGATTGAAAACATTTTGTCGGACCAAGGAGAGGTGATATCAAGAACTTAACTGAGAAATCCTGTTTGATGTCTACTAGTTATGTATAACAGCATGTTTATCATGCTGCAAGATCTTCATGTGCCAGATTAGTATATACTTAGAAGTCCCTATAGAGAGGGAGGCTATGCTGAGATATTTGAAAGTTCTATTACTCACGACAACTTATGGCTATTGACTTTTATACAGGAGTGACATTGCCTTATTATAAATAAGATACGCTTATCTTCCAATCATTCCAAGTTATAATAGCCATATAGCAAATTGGTCACTTGGATACTTGGATAAATTGTCATTTATTGCCAACGGTGCTTTTAAACATCGAGCATGTCACTTTTAAGAATAATACTGTTAAGCATGATTTAAGACCATGCTTATATTAATTACTAGATCTTCAGAGCAGTGAAGACAATTTGATCTATTCTGATATGTGTCTATATGTCACCCATTTTTAGTCTTATAATAACACGGTAAACCGATTGCCTGGATAGATTGGTATCAGCTATTAATGGTATTTTCAAACATTGAGTTGTGCTACCTTTATTATTAATGCCATCATGTCTGATCCAAAGACACATTTCTTAGATTACAAATTCATATATCTCTGAGACAGTGAAGACAGGTTCATATATCTCTGAGACAGTGAAGACAGGTTGATGTTTCTTATGCAAACTGAAGCGATCGGCTTTATGCATACTAATGAACTGGACTGGATATCATGTTGACCGATGCAAATATTTTATATATAGAAAATGGATGTATCATCTTTTGGTTATTCCCAGTCCGTATAGGCCTGATATCCTGCTTTGCAATCAAAGCCTGGGATGTAGCCCATTGATATATGCTTGAACCGAAGCGATCGGCATCATGCACATTTATGAGTCTAATATAATGGATGACTCTCAAGTTGCTCTCTCTATATAGTCTGTTTTAAAAGTTTTTAAACATCAGGCATCCATATTAAGGAAAGAAGTTGTAAGTGATGGTTGTGAGTAAGCAAGACAGATTAGCCATCGCTAATTATCAGCATCTGTATTTTTCCACATTTGTGATTGGATGAGAATGCACCTTATTTGCATATTATGATTCATAATGAAAAGGTGGGAAACGGAAGTACTTGTTTTTGTATATTAAGGAAAGAGGCTGTAAGTGATGGTTGTGAGTAAGCAAGACAGATAAGCAATCGCCAATCATCAGTGTTTGTATTTTTTCACATTTGTGATTGGATGAGAATGCACCTTATTTGCTTAATATGAGTCGCAATGAAAAAGGCGGGAAACGGAAGCACTTGTTTTTGTATATGTAAATGAGGCAGAGGAGTAATATTATGGATTGGCTGAAAGCTATTTGTTCTGTGTACAGATTGGTTAGCAACATAGAGGAACATCCTTTAAAAATGAAAGTTAGTCCCACTTTTAAATCACGATTTGAGGAAGATTTTTATCAAAAGCGCTTATCGTGTGGATTTTAAGGGACTCTTATTTTATTTTATTTGTTTTTGCCATTTTTATTGTTTGCCTATTAAAGAGAGGTCGAATTTTGGAATTTACTTACTCGTGGACTTATTGTTTTCCAAAAAGCCGATTTTGGTGAACATACTGTCTTTGTTTTTGCTTATGAATTACCACATAGGTGGCAGCCCCCTTAATACAGAAGAGGTAATAAGAGATCTAGGGAACCAGGTAGATAGTAATCTCTCCTTTGACAATCATATTGCCAAAGTAGTTAGGAAATCCTTCTATGTAGCCCATCTAATTACTAAAGGGTTCGCATCTAGAAATAAAGAGGTTATAGTGCCCCTCTGCTCATCACTCATCAGACCCATCATAGAGTACAATGCCTCATTTGGGATGTACCACACAGGACACTTCCAACAGCTGGAAAGACCACAAAAGTACCTCACCAAGAGGATTACTGGCCTCAAACATATGTCCTATGCATCCCGACTGGAAAAACTCCGGCTGTACTCAGTGGCATATCGCTTACTTAGAGGTGATCTCTGCCTGACTTACAAAGCCATGTCCATCTCTGAATTGATGGGCATGCTCCACCTAAAAAAATTCGCTCTAGTGAGCTAAACCTCACCACAACAATAAATAGAACATGCTGGAGTGATAGATTCCTGTCACAGAGACTCTCCATGCTTTGGAACAAAATTCCTAACTACATTAGGCAGAGCCCCTCACTAACACTCTTCAAGAGAAACCTTGATGAGTGGATGGGTAACAGACAATACACCCCTGGGATCACTTCATTGTCTCTTTTTGACAGAGGTTTAGTTAATTAATCAATGAGGTGGCGAAAGCTGACACACTCTGGCTAGGCTTATAAATGCCCTAGGGCAGCTAGCCTAGTACCTACCTATGAACCTGTGAACCTAATATATGATTTCCCAGGCTTTTATGTGGTATTATGTTATCAGGGGGTGCTGTCCACAACAAATACACAGCATGTACCCAGAACTAACCTATTTTCTACAACAAAAGGGTCATGTTGGGTGTGACTGGCATTATTTGCTTTTCTCGGGAAGACATTTGGCTCTGTTGGTCATTCTATCTGTATCTGATCCTCTGAAAACTGGGCTGCTAACTGAATGTTCAGTTCATGTCACCCATAGTGTAGACAGGCTCCCTTAGTTGTATGTCATATATTTAGCTGTATGCTACAGTGTTTGAACTTGCTACTTGGGAAAAATGTATTTTCTAAATGTTCATGACAATGTTTCTATTATTTTTAAGTAAATTTACTTTTACAAGTCATGAAGTATAGGAGCATGAAGTATTTTAACTGGCTTTCAAAGCTTTTGAAAGCCTGCATAACAACTTTGGAAGAGTTCAATGTTTTCAGCCCAATCTTTAGTTGCATTTATTTTATACCAAAATGCCATGAAATGTGGTGTTGCTCAAGATGAAATATTTTCTAAAAGATTATTTTACCAAATCACTGTGAGAAAAACTAGTGCACAAAATAGACCAAAGACAGTTCAATAGCTTATGAAGAGATTATACACAGTTGCCATGTTTTAAAATTTGTGGGCAGTGTAGTCGAGGGGTACACAGAGTATTAAGAATGGTAGTAACAGCACAATTAAGTCCAGTGATGAATCCTATAGGATTAACACTTTACTTGCCAAATATTTAAAGCTGGTCCGTTTCAGGCTCCTCTTTTGTTAAATGACTGGGGAGGTAGACTGCTTATTTACAGGATCTTCTGCAACTCACTTCTTCACTTGAGATGGAATATACAGTAATAGTGGTGTCCTCAGTCTCCTCTGATACCTTTAGATCTCATAGGGAGATCTTGGCCCAATTACTGAGGGATTAGCCTTTCCTTTCTAGGGAGTAATGGCCAGCCAGAGCATTTATTTTCATGTAATGAGTTACTGCCAACTGCTTACAGGTCGACAAGGGGAAAAATAAATGGATATATGGTAACTTCATGAATGGAGTTACAATAAATGGCAAATAAAAAAAATAATGTTGACAATGTATACAAATTTTCCAAAATTAATTAATAAATTAATAATGAATTGATTAATAACGTAGCCCTGCTTAGATTACAGTAAAGATTTTAGTATGGAGACCAAAGTTGCTCTTGTCAAGTATGGTTAAAGGAAATATAAGTAAACACACAGCCATAAATGCATATGTCAGTGTGTGTTGGTTGCATTGTATTTTAGCTACTTATGCACATAAGCATACATGTTTTTGATAATCATTGTTTTCCCTTGAAGGGGGTATCTTTTATATTTTGATATTGTTCTGACAATAAAGAAAGTCTCCAAAACACATGCATTCATTTTAATTTATGACTTGTGAGTACAAGGTGGTTAAGTAACTTGCTGATGGCTGGGCATCATAGAACTATAGGCTGTTTGAGTGAAGCCCATATCTGAACAATAGCACTGCCTTTTCAGGTTAGTACTCTTGCCCATTTACTTATAGTACCAGTTGTTGTCTTTCGGCTTTTCCCGGTTAGGGGTCGCCACAGCGGAACTCCGGTCTGCTAATGATTAGCAGTAGATTTTCACGAACACCGAGGTGCCAGCTCATCATTCAACCTTCAACGAAGGCACACCCATTTACACATGTCTTTTGAACGCCCACCCAACCGCAGGGAGGACATGCAGACTCCACACAGAAGGCACTCCCCGCACTCCAGCCGAGAACTGAACTGGAGAACCTCTTGCTGTAAGGCAACAATGCTACCGCTGCACCACCATGGAACCAGTACTTTTGTTTATTCTATTTCTGGATCTCTCTTGTTACCTTGGAATGTAATAAACTCTTATTGGGAATAAAATATTTTATTTTTGGCTAGCCTTGGAATAGTTCAGCATTCTGGAAGCACAGTTTTTAAAATTCCTTGCTCATTTTCTCAACAATGTCCTGATTTATTTTCAGAAGTATTCATTTGATGAAACAGTGCAAGGACTTGCCAGGCGTTGATTTACTTTTTGTTATCAAACTTTTTGTTTATAAATGAGTTGTTTACAGCATGCACCATGGATAGCTGGCAATATGCACACCACAGCACTGAGGAAACATAATCTTATGTCTAATGTTTAAATATGTTGGGGTAAATTTGTACTATGCATGTGCAAGAATGAAGAGTCATTCCCTTAAAGGTGTGACAGGGCAATAACATCTTGCAGACAAAGCAAA
This sequence comes from Protopterus annectens, assembly GCF_019279795.1. NCBI lineage: Eukaryota > Metazoa > Chordata > Ceratodontiformes > Protopteridae > Protopterus > Protopterus annectens. The sequence goes on from NC_056734.1 coordinate 560,362,172, forward strand.
TAGGTATATATCAGTGGCAGAAATGCGCACCTAACCAAACTATGGAATAATGGGGGGGGGGGGGTGAACAAAAAGACTGACAAATACACTTGTAAAATATGTAAAAGGAGGCTGAGCATGTGAGATAAAGTGGATCAATGTCAGAACATTTTATCCTAGCAAGAGAACAGATAAAGATGGAAATTTTTAAGAATGCTGGATCATGACATTGTACACAGTTTAAGAGGGGGCAGAAAAGAAATAAACAGGCCATTAAAGCATGGGGCCTGAAGCAGTAGTTCATTGAATTAAAGATGTTAAGTTGTCTATCTCGCCTTTGTTCTTGCTGGTTGGGATCGGAGCCGAGACTCGGCCATCTTCTACAGCTCGAGAGCTGTTTACTGGCTCGAGGCTACCCCTTATCCCATAATGCCTAGCGCTAGCTACCCAGATCTCATTTGCTGCTTCAGCTGCGAGGTGTCGTTTTTCTGGCTCAGGCTTGTATAAAGTTTCTTATAGAACTTCTTTAATAGAAATAGTCCTTTTCCTAGGGATTTTTGTTAGTTGTTAGTCATATATTTGTTGTGTTGGCTAAGTGTGTATTTGTAGATTCCTTCCCGTCCCTTTAGAACTCGTTTAATTTAGAGAGTTCTCCCCCTCCCCCCACTCCTTATTTCTGTCAGGTTAGCCGTTTAAGTTAGAGGCTTTCCTTCTATCTTCTTTATAGGCTAGCCGTTTGAGTTAGAGGCTTTCCTATTTAAAAAAAAAAAAAAAAAAAAAAACTTTAGCTTTAGTCTGTAGTGTACTGTGTTTTTCTCTTTAATTTAATTTAATTTCATAGCTATTGTTGTAGTTTTTGTTACAGGATGTCCAAAGAATCCAAGGTGTCTGGGTTCAAGAAGTGTGACTCATGCTGTCAGAAAATGTCGCTGACAGATGGGCACACTTCTTGCGTCTATTGTTTAGGCGCTGTGCACCTGCAGGACTCTTGTTCTATCTGCCATGCATTTAGTCCAAGAGTTCTGCAGGAGTGTAAGAATATACTTATTCTTAGGGACCTTTTAAAGCCCCAGGATTCACCGGCCAAGACTCAGCCTGTGAAATCCCCTAAATCTACCAAATCATCGGCTCCAAGTTCGGAGCCATCTTTGGTTCAGTCTTTACCTGCTACTTCGGTTCCGTCTGGAACTGATAAGACTACCTCCCCATCAGCTCCATCAGAAACTTCGGAGCCTTTGCGGAGCCACAAGAGGCTGAGGTCCCCTTCTCTGGAATCGATACATTCGGCTCCTCAGTCTCCTCTGCTGCAAAGCGAGCACAGTCACAGATCTTCTCACTCCTCTTGATCCTCTAGGCTCCCGGATCACGACGTGGAGAGAGTGTTCAGTAGGTTGCTAAAGTCGCAAGCATTTGCCAAAATGTTGTCCAGTCCTCCTCAACAGGTGTCGGCTCCATCCACTTCTATCGATATTCCTCCTCCGACTCCATTGAGCTCGGAGCTGGAGATTGTTGGGGTTCGAGTAGTGGAACCGTCGGCTCTGATAACTTTATCTCCTTCGGTTCTGTCATCAGCTCCGATTCCCTCGATGGTGCCGTCCATCAAGGGATTTGGGCACCGGGGCTCTCTCATCGGCTCCGAGGGGGCGAGTGGCATCAGACTTTTGTCTGACCCCATTCTCCCTCTTGGAGCTTCGGCACAGGTGAGCTCAGCTCCTACATCGACCTCGGAGCCATCCCCCTTGGTGCGGAGAAGGATTCCGATTTCCTCGGAAACCGGAGCCTTCTCTGCATCGTGGCAGGGACACCTTTGATGTCATGAGGAGTGTGCTGGCCACTGAGGCAGCTCCACTATCGGCCCCACTGGCTCCGTCCCCTGTAGTGCCTGTGCCAACCTCTGCTCCTCCTCCAGACCCCAAGCGTGGGGAACCAGAGCTCCAGGGCACCCCATTGGGTGTTTCCTCTTCTTCCGAGGCCTCCCCTGAACATTCAGGGGAGCCCCCTCATAAGAAGAAGTGCAAGAGGAAGCACATTGACTCACTTCAGATACAGACTTAGATGATTCGGAAGGGTCCCCGAGATCTCCTCTGAAGATGTTTCCTTTTCGGAAATGCTTACGCAGAGGGGGAACTGGAATCCCCTAGCCCCTACCGAGGATGAGTCTGTATTCCTGGATGCATTCGGTTCCCGACCTTCCACCTCCTGGGTTTCTCCGCCTTTTGATCCACTTATGTCAGTGGTGGCTCGACAGGCTTGGTCAGCCCCGGATACAGTGGAACCAACTCCGAGGAGACCTGGCAAGTTCATCACAGCACCCCACGATAAGCAGTTCCTTACCAAAGGTGTTCCTGTTGATGCCATGGTGGTAGCAGCAGCCACCAAAATAGAGTTAGCGGAAACCTCTTCGTCTGTCCATCCTCCTAACAAGGAGTCTAGGACCATGGACAGATATGGGAAGCAAATGTTTGCTTCAGCGACCTTTTCTATGAGGTCAATGAACTACTTATGCCATTTTACCCGGCTTCAGAGGGATCACCTTAAAGAGCTCAGAGATACCCTTCAAGATCCATCAGCTGAGGGGGCTCAAGCTAAAGTGGCTTCCCAGCTGGCGACCCTTAATTATGTAGTCAACTCCTCAATGAGGCTCATCTCTTAGGCAGCCGATGGTGTGAGTAGAGCTGCAGGTACGGCCGTGGCCCTTAGTTGACATGCATGGATGCAGCTGTGTAACTTTGCGGAACTCTTTAGAGCGTCATTCACCAACACCCCCTTTGATGGTTCCTTTCTTTTTGGACCACAGGTGAAAGACACTTTGACTAGGTGTGAGCAAGAAGGCAAGACTCTCTCTGCCATGGGAGTCCATTTTTCCACTCCTTCCAGACCATACCCCAAGGGTCAGAAGAGTGGTAAAATGTGGTTCCGAAAATCCCAGGGAGCCTCGCCTGACACACGTAGTGATTTTTCCTCCAGGGGCAGAGGGGGAAATAGCAACAATAGATGCCGCCCTCGTGGCAGAGGGGGTCTGCAGAACCAGGGCAACAGAGAATCCTTCTCTGAGAAGCCCTTTCAGCATCTCTGAAGGGTTGCCCGGCTGCCCGCCTCTGGAGGCAGTTGGGGGAAGACTTTCACTGTACCCAAAAGCCCGGCTAAATTTAACACAAGACAGATGGGTACGGTCAATTATATCCAGAGGTTACAAAATTCCCTTCTTTCAACCCCCCTTACTATTGAGCAAATCCCTTCCAGATGTTCCACCTAATCTGAGGGACCAAGCAGTCATAGAAGTTTCAAGACTGCTAGAAAAAAGAGTCATCCAGGATGTCCCAGCAGACCAACACAGATCCAGAACTTATTCAAGGTTCTTTTTGGTACCAAAAAAGACAGGGGACTGGAGACCGATTCTGGATCTCAGCAGACTAAACAAGTCTGTTCAAAGAACAAAGTTTCGGATGGTCACTCTACAGTCCATTCTACCCTTTCTGGGTCAGGACAATTGGATGTGCTCCATAGATCTTCAGGATGTGTACTACCACATCAAAATGGACAGACGCTCCAGGAGATTCCTTTGCTTCCGGCTGGGTGTTCACCAAATATATGGCAGTGGTCACGGCTCACCTGAGACGTCGAGGATTCCAGGAGTTTCCATATCTAGACGACTGGCTCCTCACTGCTACTACCAGGCATCAACTTCTTCAAGCCAGGGACTACACAATCACAATCTGCTCCCAGTTAGGCATTACAATAAACTTCAAAAAATCTGCCTTGTTGCCCTGTCAATCTATCACCTACATAGGTGCAGACTTAGAAACAAGAAACATGTCCGCAAGGCTACCGCCAGAAAGGGTGTCTACAATTCGTCAGCAATTACAAATTCTGATGCAGAGCAAAAGAATCTAAATCAAGTTTGTCCTTCAAACTCTGGGTTCCATGGCAGCAGCCATTCTTCTAATCCCACTGGCCCGCCTTCACATGGGGATCCTTCAGTGGCTTCTGTTCACACAGTGGTCTTTCCAACAGCTGCCCATGTCTCACACGATCATGATTACTAAGCATGCAAAAGGCACCTTTCCTGGTGGATGGTCTCCCCACTAGTGACTCAGGGCAGACCCTTTATTCAGTCCCCTCCGGTAGCCACAGTGACCACAGACACCTCCCTGATAGGGTGGGGGGGCATTATCAGGGCAGGACAGTCCAAGGCACTTGGCAGCCTCATGAGTACCACCTGCATATAAACATCCTAGAAATGAGAGCCATGCTCCTAGCGTTGCAAGCTCTTCAAGACTCTCTTCCTTCTGGGACCATTGCAATTCAAACGGACAACATGTCAGTGGTGGTACATCAACAAGCAGGGTGGAACCAAGTCCTACCCCCTATGTCGAGAAGCACTCATACTCTGGCAGTGGTCGATTTCTTTCCAACAATTTCAGATTGCGACGCACATCCCTGGGAGGTCCAACGTCATAGCGGACAGGCTTAGCAGAGCTATTCTCATGCCTAACGAGTGGTCTCTGAATCAGGTAGTTGCGAATCTGATCTTCTGCAAATGGGGACAGCCTTGCTGTGATCTTTTTGCCACCCCCTTCAACAGTAAATGCAGCAACTACTTCTCCCTTCTTCCGCTTCCAGTTCACACACCCAAAGATGCTGTAGTCCATGATTGGCCTCAGGAACTTCTTTATGCCTTCCCTCTGTTTCCCCTGATACCGAAACTCATACAGAAAGCAATATCGTTGGGTTGCAAAATGATCCTCACTGCCCCCTACTGGCCTCAACAGATATGGTTTCCGTTCCTGCTCTGTTACCTTCTCGATCAGCCCTGGACTCTGGATTCGATTCCAGACCTACTGATTCATCAATCGGGCGGGCTGCATCAATCCCTCCAAACACTCCAGCTCACAACTTGGTTGCTCCACTTCCAACTTTAGCCAGGCTTTCCAGCATTTCCCCGGCTGTGTGTGAGATTATTGTCTCCTCTCACAAGTCCACAACTAGAAAGACTTATGCTAGCAAATGGAAATGTTTTTCTTGTTGGGCAGAGGCTAGGAACGTAGATCCTTTTTCAGCCCCAGTCCACGAAATTTTGGAGTTCCTAGCACAACTTTTTCATTCTGGGTCCACTTTTGCTACAATCAGGGTTCAATTGGCGGCCATTTCTAACTTTCATGTTGGGTTGTCTAATTCAAACATTATGTCTCATAAGCTCTGTAAAGCCTTTTTAAGAGGGACTACTCTCCTTAGACCTCCAGTGAGAGATCCCTCTCCTACTTGGAACCTTAATTTGGTACTAACCTCCTTAATTATGCCCCCCTTTGAACCTGCAGCATCCTGCCCCATAAAGTTTCTATCTTGGAAAACTCTTTTTCTGGTAGTTATTACTTCATCCAGACGCATCTCTGAACTTCAGGCACTATGTGTTCGTCCTCCATACTTGGTTTTTCATAAGGACAGGGTTGCTCTGAGGACTAATCCCGCGTTCCTTCCAAAAGTCTGCTCAGAGAACAATTTAAACCAATCTATAGATCTTCCTGTGTTTTTCCCTAACCATACCAACAAGGCAGAATACAAATTACATCAATTGGATGTTCATAGACAATTGCGTTTTTACTTGCATAGGACTAAGGATATAAGGAAGTCGGACCAACTATTCCTTTCCTACACTCTAGGCAAACAAGGTCTCCCAGTTTCCAAAGTGACCTTATCCAGGTGGTTGTCTCACATTATTACTTTCATTTATCAAGTGAGAAACAAAGAGTTGCCTATCAAACCAAAAGGTCATTCTACTAGGGCTTTGGCCACCACTGTAACCTACCAATCTAGGTTGCCCATGGATTCTATCTGTGCAGCTGCTACGTGGGCAAATCCTCATACCTTTATTTCTCATTACAAGCTAGATATGGTCTCCAGGAGATGACGTGACTTTGGTTCCACTGTTCTGAAGAGTCTGTTCCAATGAGCTGCCCAGGATTGTAGGTGCTAGGGATGCTGTCCCAACCAGCAAGAATGAAGGCGAGATAGACAACTTAACATAAAGAAGTTATGTACCTACCATAACGTTCCATGTTAGTTGTCTTCATCTCGCCTTCTTTCTTGCATCCCACCCTCCGTCCCCCTGTCCTATTGGATCGAGAGGAGTTTTGGTTTCACTGGCTGAGTGTTCTCTGGTTTGTTTCCTCTACTGACTGAGAGAGTATGACAGGTATGCTTAACCTGTTTGTTTGGACAGGTTGATTCTCTGGCTATGTCTGGGGTTAGCTATTACAAACGAGATCTGGGTAGCTAGCACTAGGCATTATGGGATAAGGGGTAGCCTCGAGCCAGTAAACAGCTCTCGAGCTATAGAAGATGGCCGAGTCGGAGCCGAGGATCAGCTCTGATCCCAACCAGCAAGAAAGAAGGCGAGGTGAAGACAACTAACATGGAACGTTATGGTAGGTACATAACTTTTTTTTGTGACTACTGTAAATATTTTCCTTTTTTATATTGCATGATTGTAGTAGTAGCTATAAAATATGAAATGAATCACTATAAATGAATACTACCCATTTGAATGGGGCTTCTGCCTCCTCACCACCCCATCTCTAGACATTTCTCACAGTAATTTAAAGAGGAACATTTTTTTTGTTCTAATTGCTGTCCTTTTCTAATATTCCCTAAAATATTCTGAAGGCTAGGAGAGCTATCCATTGTTGTTGTTAGGGTAGTATTTATTTAGAAACTCTTAACCAACCTGATGCTCAGCATTTGTAATTTATGTTTGGGTTAAATGGGTGGCAGCTCTCCTCCCTTACAGTTATGAAAAGTATAGTATAGCTATGATCTGAAATGTGAAGTGTAATGCAAGAATAAAATAAATATGTTTGTGGACTTGCATGGACTGAAGTGGAGCTTTGCAACCATTTAATAGAAATTGCATTATAGTTGGTAATAATTCTTATAATATATAAAATATGGGCATTTAACAGGGCAGTTATAAAATAAATAAATAAAAAAAACTATCTCCTTCACTGTTCAGTAACTTGAAAATCTTCCAAGTGGTGAAATACAATTACACAGTTCACCTAACATAATGTTTCATATTTACAGAACATATGGTTTACCGTTCCAAACAATTGATGAAGAAGAGACAGCAGTAGATGCATTTTGTTGCAAAATCTGAGGGGAAGGTAGAAGTACAAGGACTCAGAAGAATAGTTTGAACTATTCTTGAACTATGAAATTATAAAGTGAAAGACACATATCCTGGGGAGGGGGACAGAGTAGAAAGATACTGTGGAAAAAGCATTGCTGTATAACAGAATAAGCACAAATGAATAGTTTTTTTCAGTCTTTGCATCCTTAACATTTACAACGACATGTTTCTGAATTTAGCAACTGTCTAATATAATTCATGTGTCAGATATAGGACTACTTTTTAAACTAGCCAAGTTTCATTTTTATGCTGGCATCTTTTTATGCTTTGAGATCAGATAACTAGGCAAACTTAACAGAGCACAAGTTCCTTATTTTACTGGAATGACCCCAGCGTACAAATGATTGCAAGGAGTATTTTTCATTCGGAAAAAAAAAATTAGTTCTGCTCTTAATATAACATAATAAGAGATGAAAAGTTACAGCAAATTCAATGTGACATTAAAAGCCATCAAAGGAACTATTGCCTGAAGTCACAATTAAATATGCTTTCATTATGTCTTTAAATGCCACTTCTTTTATTTGCTTTATTTCAACAGAAATTTATTTTCAGATCTTTACAATGAAATGGTTAACTAATTTTTGTCTTACATTTCATTCATTTTTAAGTCTATATTGGCTATTCTGTATTTCATTATAAACTTAGTCTGCAATTCTGCAAACTATTGCTTCTTTATATATCATTAAAGTATTGTATTAGTTAGTTACAACATATTATATTATTAAAATAATATTCAGTTATGTTAGAAACTGTTCCACCTGGAGTCATATGTCAGTCTACACAAAGATAAACTGAATGTATTGTAAGAGGACTTTGGTTCCAATGAGTATAGAGTTTGCAATAATTATGTACATTTTGTTTAGAGTATACAAAATTTCTCTTTTGCTGATGCACTAAAATTAAGTATAAATTGATATGTTATATACAGAAACAGAACAACTGAATTTCAGTAATGTTTTGCTGTGCAATATCAGTTAGCCTGAGTTAAGGTTTGGTAAGTGCCATGTGGTAATAAAACATCAAATGAATGAGGCAGGAGAACCCTTAGTAGCCTGCATTGCCAACAGTTTCATTGCCTTCATCTAATTCCAAAGAGACTTAACATTTTAAATAATTTACTGCTATGACGTTTTGCTAATAATTAATGCTATGGATTTCTTTAATTGACATAAAACAAACAAGAGTGTATGTGTGAGTGTGTGTGTGTGTGTGTGTGTGTGTGTGTGTGTGTGTGTGTGTGTGTGTGTGTGTACAAGCATGCACACGCACATATATGTATATACACATTTATATATTTTTGATTTGGTCAAAAAGGGAAATGAAAATACAATTTCTTAGACTCTGGGAATTAAATAATTATAGAAATAACTATTGTTAAGGTGTACTATTATAAGTAATCCTGGAACTAGTTCTATGTAGTATTTAAAATCCCTGTTTTATATGAAATATACATTTATCTCATATATATATATATATATATATATACATATATATATGTATATATATATATATATATATATATATATATATATATATATATATATATATATACATACTCCCTATCCTGGGTAAACCAGTAGCAGTTTATAATGTAAAAGTTAAATTAACTTGGTCATCTACATTTGCAACATACAGATGTTTCTGCAAACAAAAAGAGGACTGCACTAAGCTCACTTAGTTGTTCAAGCACTGGATGAGTCGGCAGTTGAGGGGTGGGTAGGAGGTTGCCCATTCTTTGAGGTAGGGTGGGGCTTATGCATGTGGTATAGCTGTACTCCAGTAACAGGAGTAGTGCTTTAACCACACAGAAGATAACCACTGAATGCAGCATACTGGGGGGGGGGGGGGGTTATAGCCAGTGATGTGTGTGACATGCAGTGGTCCCCTGCTCATTTAGGGATAACCAAAATCTCCCTGATTTACCATGGCATCATATCTCATACTGAAGGCTTGCTCTGCTCTACATTGCCCTATCCCAACCAATCAATGGCCACAGTGATCCCAGTCCCAGGGGTTAGCACTAGGTCAGTTAAGGTAGGAGCAGTTGGAGCTACACCAAGCAGCTGATATTCAGCTGAATCCGTGTGTGAAGAGGGATGGTGGTGAGCAGAAGATGATGCAGAGTTTATTTATGACAGCCAAATGTTAAGATGCTACAGGAATTTATAAGTGACTCAATCTCAGTTGTTTTTGCTATCTAGAATCCATTAAAGCAAGGCATGCAAGGCAGCATGACTTCATGTTGGAAAAGTCCTGTTAAAAGAATCTGGTAAATTTCTTTGTCTGGGTGGAAATGGAGACATAGAAAGAGAAGCAACTAGGACTGTATAATTTACCAAGTCCTTCATCAGAAATGTGTATGTAAGATGTGAGACAAAAAGGACAAAATTGAGTGTGGTGTTAAATAAAAAACAAGAGAAATTGCATGAGAAAGTGTATTACATCAGAGTTTAGCGTTACATCCATTGCTGTCATCGCTGACACTGCAGATGATTTTTGTGTTAATTCTTGCATATTACTTTAGAAGCTGCAACAAAGAAACTGCTTCAGATAATCATGTTCACATGATAGGGTATACAAGAAAAAAAATAAGAGGGTCTATATTATAAGCGCAAATGCTTAGGTTGTCGAATACAGCATGATCGACACCTATTAAGCGAATGCACAATTCACTGAAACCTGAAAATGCGGAAATACACATCACCGAATTGTTTTGTTTGGCCAACACAGTTCCACCCAGTGATGAAAATAAAACATACGTCCCACTACATCGCTTGCTACATACTACCCACCCAAGCAAAATAAATAAACCACATACATACACTAACCTAAACCCTACTTCTAACCCTACACTAACCCTTACATACATTCCTATCTATGCACTTACCTTAACCCGCACCCTAACCCTAAGGTCCGGAACTATTGCACACTTTCCTTAATAAGCTATACCCAAACAAAATAAATAATCCACACACATACACTTAACAAAACCCTACTTCTAACCCTTATATACATTACTATCTATGCACTTATCTTAACCCGCATCCTAACCCTAAGGTCTGTAACTATCGCACACTTACCTTATGGAGCTATACCACAGAAGGGCCAACTATGCCGAATCGGGATTTCGAATTTCACGGTTTCCGGCATTCAGTGTACTCGCGGTTCGCTTAATAGGTGTCGATCATGCTGTATTCCACAGCCTAAGCATTCATGCTTGCAATATAGACCCAAATAAGGTCATCAAAGAATGGTCTGAAGTCTGGCAGCTAAAATGTAGTGCAAAGACATCCTGCATTATTATTTATCTATTATTTTATTACAAGTGTTGGCCTGTAATGACCAGATAGAAAGGTGTCATTTTCTGTGGAGTCCTAGGGATTACATAGGTCAGGAATGAATGTATGTAGAAGAACTACAGACAAGAATATAGAAAGAGTGACATCAGCCTAGAATAAGGGAATTAAACTATTGAAATTTATGGTAAAATACAACAGAAGTTAAGGTCAGAGCATACTGACTGCCATAGAAAATACATTGTTGATATTTAATTTTATTTGTAATGTAAAAGTATTTATTTGTCTTTTTCAAGGACTCTTTTCAGCCAAGACCCAGAGTGAATGCAACGTTTTGTTTAATAGCTAATTAACCAGTCTGATACTTTGGTTAAGAAAGGAAATGAATCTCCTGGGGGGGCATGAGGAGGGTATATAACTAAAAAAAAACTCCAGGGGTCAGGACCAAGTCCCTGAATTTGTAAGTCTGAGGTAGGACTGTAGTAGACAAAGTATTCTGATAATTTATCTGGCTCTGTAGCATGACAAGGCTTCTGAAGTTCTGAAGCCATTTCTGGACAGTGCTGCAGTGGTGGTGCTGCAGTAGCGTTGTCGCCTCACAGTTATACGTTGTCCGTTCGATTCTCAGTTAGAGCGTCTTCTGTGTGGCGACATGCGTGAATGGGCGTTCCTTCGTTGAAGGTTGTGCATTAGGCCCAGCAAGTCAGCACGTCAAAATCTACTGCCAATCATTAGCGGACCGGAGTTCCGCTGTGGCGACCCCTAACCGGGAAAAGCCGAAAGAAACAAACAAACAAAACACTTGCATGGAAATGTAAATACAAGGCAGAGACTGAAATGTACTGGATCTTTAGGGTAACACATTTCAATGCAATTCAGAGAATCTTAATGTGTGTGGTGAAAGAAGTAATGACACAAGGGGTGTGATTAAAATGTTTCAGTGTCTCAGTGGGAACAACAAGGTAAAATGTATTATTTCCTACATAGCAGGAATGCAGTTATAGAACAGCTTTAGAATAACAAAAAGTTGTGTAATAGGTAATGTAAAAGAACAGGTTGCAGATACCTGGAATGCTCTACGTATAGGCAGATTGAATCATCATTAGATCAGTGGAGTACTCCCTGCAGGGACTATGCATTCTGCATTTTGTAAAAGATGTCTAGGCTGACAGTGACATTGGATTTTATTAAACATGGCAGATACAGAAATGCTATTCATCCATCTTTGATGTATTTTATTCTTTAATGATGATGTTACACACAGTTTGTATTCAATTAGCATTTGTTTAGCTTACTGGTTTTGTTGACTGTTTAATCCATCTAAGCTAAGTCTATTAAACAAAACAATGCAGCAGACAGCAAATTAAGGCAAGACATGCTAGAAAGTTAAAGTGAAGGTAAAAAGAAGACAGTGTGATAAAATATCTGGAAAAGACAGAGTACAAATTTTATAATAGTGATATAAAAATGAACACATAAGAAGTGAAGGCACAAAATACTTAAGTTAGTAAAATCCTTTTAAGCATAATTTTCAGTTGTGAGCATTTTATTTTTATGTATTTATTTATTTAACATTAGTTGACCGGGTTAGTCTAACTGAGCTTAGTGGCCCATTTTCAGCAGAGACCCAGGGAGAAAAGCTCCACAGTAAGATACAATTCTATTACAATGGTATTAGACTAAAATGAGAAATATACATTACATGCAATAATGCACATAATAACAATTAGTTATTTTGAGCAGACAGAAAGCATGTTACAAATGGGATATACAACAGGCAGTCAACCTTCCTTTTCATATAAAGTAAGTCTAGGAGTATGTAGGTGTCCAAGACTTGAAGCATGGAGTTGACAGGTTAATGAAAGTTACTGGCCACTTTACAGCTCCACATTTTAAGTCTACTTAGAAAGGGAAGAAGCAAATATAGAGCTAACTGCATGGCTATGAAGTCATACACCAAAGCGTAATATTAGAACAAAAGATATCAGTCACTGCCATTTTAGTTTTTCCCTTTTAAACTTCATAGGCTCAAATAAACAGCCTCCGAATCACATTGCTGATACCCAGTGTAAATTAATTTCTTCTGTATTCTGAACAATTTGAAATTCTAGATTACGTGGCAATGTTCTTCTCTAAATAGTTATAATCTAGTTTGTGACTTTACTTCACATATTCTGCAATTTTGTATATATATATATATATATCTTGCTCAGATTTGTATATAGTGTTAATGATTTGTATGTGAATGTCAGTGTGCTTTATGGGTCTTAGCTGGAAGAGGTCCCAGGACTCACCCAGCCACCCGGTTAACAAATAAATAAAATAAAATAAATAAGAGTGCTCCAGTTTCCCATGTCAGTGATATGGGAAGTTAAGGAAGAATGTGTCTGCTGTCACAGGTTGCCCTTCATTAAAGGCAGGTAGAAAAATGAAGAGTGGGTTCTACAAGTAGGACGAGAGCCTGCAAGTACCCTATAGGCCTTGCTGGCACTTGAGGCAACCTTATGAGCCTGTAACCATTTCCCAGACACCACAAGATCATACTGTAGAATTTATATGGTTAATACACTGGGTACCTACTGTATATATATCATACAATTTGCTAAGGTGAGCAGTTTCACCAAAAGTGAGGATCTACTACTCTTCACCCACCCAGGAGATGCATATTACACACACACACACACACACACACACACACACACACACACACACACACACACACACACACAGTGATATCTGATATAACTAGCATGGAAGTGCTGAGCCCACATCTCCAGCTCCTGTCTGTACCTTCACTGATCATAATCATCTGCAGCTGACCACCAATCCTTCCTCCTGAATGGACAAGTCACCATCACCTCTGCCCCCAACTCATACAGTGTCTGAATCCCTAGGGTAGACTGGGTTATATTCAGAGATTTATCCCTTTATTGACATGGAGTCAGGCACTCTACAAAATAAATTGTGAGTGTAACTAAGACAGCTACAGTTTAAGATAAGCAGTGCTAATACCTGTATAAAGGATGATCCGCAGATTTTTATGGATAATGTGGCTGTGTGTGGAATGATAGTTTCTTGTTCTATAATCCAAGAAGTTAGGACAATTTGATGTGGGGGGCATGGGTATATACAAATACATGCACAGATGAAAATGGATATGTCAGGGAGAGAAAATACTACTAGTTGTTATTAGGCTGATTAGAAAGGGAGCTGAATGAGAGTATCATCTGATATCATAAAGTTTATTGGTAGCTTGATGTTTGAAGTAGTTGCTTAGGTGAGCATGTGGAGTATTTCTATTGAAAATGTATTCAGGCAAACTACTGCATACCAGATACAGTGGTATCAGCTCATAAAACCAAATCCCAATTGTTCAAATTTTGAACTGTCATCAAAGCACACATGTAAGGCAGCTGAAAAATCAGACCCCAGGAAAATTGAAATAACATTTTTACAAGGATGTTCTGCCACTAGCACCTCTACATATTTAGCTTTATCTCTCTCTCTCTCTCTCTCTCTCTCTCTCTCTCACCACCCGAACTTGTATATATTTACTCTGGGTAACATATGTTGTTGAAAAGCTTACAATAAGTACTACAACTTTTGAACAATGTATATAAGTTTTAGGAGTGGGGATCTTTGGGGGTGCAGGAGGGATATGTCCTCCTGAAAAATGCATTTTAAATATCCCTGTGCTATGTTTACTATATACTTTGACTTAAAATAATATATCAGCTTTACAGGATTTAATACTAGGATATAGACAAAAGAGAACTGAGTTATGAAGATTTATTAATATATCATTTTCCTCAGATAAGCTATTTCTTGCATGTTTTCCTTAATGCTGACATTGTCTTTTTGGGTATTACTAATACTATGCATCTTATTTGAAACAATTCTGAATGTGCCATCATTGTTGTTAGGAACACTGAGGCCACGAATGAACCCATATAATCAATGTGAAAATATTGACAAAGCAAATATGGTCATTTGGAAGGATGCAGTAATATTTGGCTTTTATATGATACTTATGAACATCCCTCAGTTATCACATTCATTTATTGATCAAAATGTGTTTTTTAAACATTATTCTTGATTCAAAAAACATAAACATTTTATCCCATTACCACCCTCAGCCTGTGGCATCATTCTTTACTGCAAAAAATCACTGGTAATGTTTAAATATATACTTTTAAATTACATTTTAAAATGTGTAAAATGTACAAATGTAGTGCCACCCTTCTTGAAGCAGACAGAAATGATTTAAAGGTTAATTCCAATGTTTTAACTTCAGATCTTTAGCAGCAGTAACTGATAACATTAAACTACAGACTTTCTATTGGAAGATGCACAGATCAAAACCATAGAAATAAGCCATGTGTTGTATAGTAAAGTCGAAGATATGTAATCAAAGCAGCCCGTTAGTTCTTTGGTTCTTTTCCAGTAAGATGTGTTTGTTGAGATAAGTAGTCTCACCACATGTGCTTCCATGATTTTTTTTGTCCACAGTAATGTCAGTAAAAAGTTGAACGATGCTGGAATAACTGAATAAGAAAGGTGTCAGATGTCCTCAATACAAAATCATCTTCTGAACTGGTGGATTTCCAGAAGATTTTAGGAATTGTTACAACAATTTTAGATTTGGGGAATTAAGCTGGACAGGAAGTCTGGAGGATAATTCCTCTGGTTGTTTATCTTATATGCATGCTTTCTGTAAAGGAAGTAACAATCTTGGTGACATATGATGTTTGGAATATGGCTGTTTTGCATACAGAGTGGGGTGATTCTAAAAAGATAATAGATTGAATAAAGTGTTTGAATGCTGTGACCTGGATGAAAATGGCCTTAGCTGTAAAAAGAGTGTAGAAGACTGAAATGAAGATCCACAAGTTGAAGACTGATTTATTGAGTGAGTCATTTATAAACTAAATACTGAAACTGTATTTATTGTTGAACTAGTGGTATGCATTTCAAGTCTACATTGATAATGAGAAATGAAACTAATGAAAATTTGTTGATTTGAAATAATTTGTTGGCTTTAGAAGAGGTAATAGTTTTGCAACAGTCTAGAGTAAATTCATTTTATAAATCACAAATGTTTATTATTTCAGTGTAACTCAACTGCTTAAAATGAGATCTCTGAAGTTAAGTGGCATCTGAATATTACAAATATAAGTTCTCATTGGATGTTATGCAAAGCATAACATTCAGCATCGGATACCTCCAGACTTCCTTTAATAGTGTCCTCATTTGTGGATAACCACAGAATCCTAGGGGAGCCAATTGTATAAAAGAAAATCTGTCAGTCTCTTTTAATTTTGCTGCATTACTGGAAGCAAAAATTAAATTAAACAAATGTGTAAGAGAATGTGCATGTTGATATTCATTTAGTTTCCATTCTCTTGGAAATTACTGTTTTGTTTTTTGTGCAATTATCAGTAATCTCATAATGGAATATATAGACACCTTGTCATAAATGAACAGAAAGCTGAGGAGAAAAGATTATTTACTGACTTTTCATAAGGGACATTGTCGAGAGTCAACAATAAAATATTTTCCTGAAAGATGCTTGTATTTTTAACTCAGCATGTATATAAATTATTTGACATGAATTCCAGAGTGAATGCTAGTTTTCCACTTCATGAAGCTTAAAAATTATTTGAGATGGTGGGAATGATTTTTTATATTACAACATTTTGGAAAGTTTGGATTTGTGTGTTGTGGGTTAGAATTTTGTTAAAAGTCCACAAATAAAATAATATCCTTTCTGTTTAAGTTTAGAAAACATGACTGAATTTTGTGTAAAGAAAGAGAAAATTTTTTACAGGGGGTGTACTTTAAAACACAATTTTGTTAACTCTAATGTAAAAAGTTTGATACTCTTATTCTTATAGTAGCTTAACGCCTAAGTAGAATAATAAAGTATAAGATGTGCCATTCAGGTTCACTTAACACTACTGGTGTTTGCTAAAGAATGTATTGTAAAATTATTCCTTTTTGTGAGATTCATTTTTATTGCATCAAGTGAAATGTATGACAGGTCTTGTTATACTGTGATAAAGTCCACTAATACTAGATGCACATATTTTAATTGCCCATCCATGTTTTAGTTGCAGGAGACAAGATTCCTGAAAATTACAGGCTGACTCTCCCCCTTTATAAAATGTATTAATTACAATGTAAAAAAAAAGAAAAGAAAAGAAAAAGATGTGCAAGAGACAAAACATTGAAAACAAAAGACAGAGCTGTTAAGATCACTGATGCAGAATATCCTATACTGTTGCACAGCAAATGTCCTTCATCAGTTATTTAGAGAGATTCTCTCTGCCTTAAGAATGATTTTAACTTCTTTCATGAAATCGGAAATTAGTGTTAGACCTTCACATTTTCAATCTTATTTGGCTATAATGAGAAACTGTGGCATGCTCCATTGCCAGAACTTTCGATGATACTAAATTCTCTTTTATTTTGGTGGAAAATTCCATAAGCGTCTTTAGGAACTTGATCCAACAAAACTCTTGTAATGTTAATAATGGCTTGCAGTATGTTATTTTTATCTGCCGTTGACATACATTTCATTGTTAGAGACTATCAATTCCCAGCACAGGAGTTTTTGTAGGATGAATTTTGCCAACCATGCCCATCTGCTGAGCAAAGTGAAAGTTTCATTGAATGAATTTAGCAATTTCTGTGCTGAAAAAAAAATGTTCTTACCTCTAATCAAGATCTCAACTCTCAGAAATCCCAGCAAGGCATAAACTGTAGTATCTTGATCAAGCCTAAGTCATTTTTTTATTTTAGTTCTTTGATTCCTTTGGTGTTATATTCTATAGACTTATGTTTATTAGAGAAATACGCAACATCATGTTGCACACTCTCTAAGAACTCTGCTAAATTTGTAGTTTGCTCAGAACTTGACTGAACTTAAGATATTAATTGCAGGCTGTTGACATTTAATTGAGTCAGTTCTGAAAAGCTGAATGAGAAATAATATCCTTACTAAACATTTCCAGCTTTTGAGATGTAGAAGCACATGGTGGAATTCCTTCTTGACCCACCCTTGTCCATTTTGGGATACATGAATATTATCATAGGTGCATACGCATTTGAGGTGCATTCTGATTAATAAGGTGAAACATGAGTCGAATGGAAATGTGAAGCTTATGCTTCTGAGACTAAGACAGAATTCTAAATATGGTGAGAAGTAGGCTGTATTAGTCTCTTTAGAAAAGGAAATTTATGGCTGAATGTTCTTGTTGTAGCTGTTTTCATTTTTTCTGAGTAACTTTAAGAAGGTAGTTTAGCATCAGAGACTTCTGTCCTGATGGTTTATTTGTTATTGATGACTTCTGTCCTGATGGTTTATTTGTTATTGATGACTGATTGCTCTTCTCTTCAGTGTTCGTCTGTGTTTATTGGCAGCAGGTGATAGCATTCCACTGAAAATTATTTATTTTTCTGTAACAAACATATCTTATCCGGAAAGAATTACTTTGCATCCCAAAAGTAAAATCATGATGTCAAACACAGAAGCAACGTTAAAATATAGAACACAGCATTGCCATTGTAGTTTAATGATTCCATAATCAAGTAAACTTGATCTGATCTATTTTAAACCCAGTATTCATAAGTATAAAGCTCCATTAATGAGAATATCATACCATGCCCATCATCTGACTTTAGTACAGTGGAAAGTATATTAAAGAGGACTCAATATCTGAATAATATATGGATCATTTAAATGCCATGCTATGAGGATGGTCTCAAACTGAAACCAATATTAAGAAATGCAAGTATCATTCAACTGAGAAAACTTTTTGATAAAGTTATGGAAATGTTCATGAGGAGAGAGAAGAGTTAAATAAATACATTTTAAGTCAAATATCCTCCCTCCTTGTCCGCTGTCTGATAAATAAAATGTCACTCAGGCAGTAATTACAACATCAGTATATTGTTACTTATATTTTGGTATACCAGTAAGACAGTTCTGTCATTCTCATTTATCACTTATAACTTTAGGTATTTTATGATATGTAAACAAATGAGACCATGTAGGTTGAGCAATTTTATGCTGCCAAAAGGTATGCAAGGCATCTACAATTGTGCCAGCCCCACAAATGGAACAGTTTGTTGAATTAGTTTTACTCACAGCAGCAAGTGTATGGGAAGGAACATAGGTATTATGCATATTTTTTATTATTTATTTCAGAGAATGCTTAGAAGATAAATGGCATCTACAGGAGTCTTACAAGACTTACAATTTAAGACAACATGTGGGGCATTAGTCATCTAGGATGGGTCAAGTATAGTGAATTTGGTTAATAAAACTCTAGGGAAGCCCTAGCTATATACCAGGGAAGGACAAGGCCAGGTAATTTTTGGAAGCAAGAAAGGTTTATGTACTGGAAGAAACAATGCATGGAATGAGTACATTTTGAAATTCCATTTAGTGTTGCAGTTTCCTATGAAGATATACTTGGAGTTCTGAAACACATGTTAACAGTCAATTGTTTTCTAAGCAGTGTTAGTGGTCGTGGATAGAGGAGTGCACACTAATGATGTACTAACCTTACAGAGTCTGGTAAATCACTATTCAGTTGCCAACTAACTGGAATCAGATCATGTGCCTTGTTTTGATAGTAAAGTTAGAGCTTCACTGCTAGACCTTTTGGTAGGCTTACATGAGAAAAGAGTGAAGAGTATAGATAATATCCTTTTTTGAGTCATGATTCAGAACTATTCATGACTAATAGACGATGCTTATTAATCATTGTCTCAGATTACCTTTATTTATTTATTTATTTATTTGGTATTTGCAGGTGTTTGTATGGACTAGTTTTAGACTGCTGTCCATTAGGTTTCAGATTGCTGCGGACGTCTCGAGTGTAGTACTCATATTTCCATGGAACTTATTTTTCTAATGCATTTTGATATTAATAATTCTATTTTTTTTTTTTTTTCATTTTTCACAGTAGTGAAAATATAGTAATAGTAATATGCAGAAGTAGTAATAGTTTTACATTGTTTAATTTTACTGAAGCATTGAAACAATTGTGTTGGGAAAGAGATTAATTTTGCTTAGAACATCCAGTGATATTTAATGCAAAAAAAGCAAAGTTTGCTGAAAAATGAACATTTCTAAAACAATGCTATATTTTAAATACAGTGAACAGTACTATTGTTTTGCTCCAAATGTCAATTAGTTGAGAGGGACATATGTATCTTGCATCCACGTGGCATGAATACTGGCAAGAAATGGACTCTACTCACACAGGAGACTATTTTAGGCACACATTCCGGAGACTGCAATGTTGTTGTTTGTCTTTATGTTTTTTCCTGGTTAGGGGTCGCCACAGCGGAACTTCGGTCCGCTAATGATTGGCAGTCGATTTTTATGGTGCCGAGTTGCCAGCCCGATGCTCAACCTTCAACGAAGGTACGCCCATTCATGCATGTTTGGAGGCCACTCTTGAAAATGTTGATCTTTAGTAATGTTCATTATCTGAGTTCTTATGTTAGCAAAGGGCAATGATGGCCTGTAATAATCTAAGAAAGTATAAACCTGAATAGCCGAAATGGTCAGATGAGATCAGGCCAAGAGTAGTTTTAAATGCCAGCCTAAATAAGAAGCTAGAGAATAAATGTAGCGGGCTGATAACCATTTTTGAGTAATGATGGTAACTCATTAATTTTATTTGTCTTATATATGTGCTTGCGGAAGAGCACAGGGACACACACAGACACACACACACACACACACACACACACACACACACACACACACACACACACACACACACACACACACACACACACACACACACACACACACACACACACACACACACACACACGCACACACACGCACACACACGCACACACACACACACACACACACACATGCATGGATGATGTGCATGGGCATCATAAGAAAAAACCCCACTGCAGTTAAGGCAGTACACACAGCATATTGCAATTCCATGGCAGTAAACCAGAGAATTCAGCCATGGGTGGGGTAGTGTAACACAGAATAACAGTGTGTGTCTATACACCAAAGTGCCCAACCCATTCATTATATAAATGAGGACAAAAAGGGCAACGTGGCATGGAACACCAGTGTGGATTTATACACCAAAGTACCCATCAAGCTTGTTATGTAAATGAGGACAAAAAGGGTTTGAAACGAAAGTAGTAAATGAGCAGACAGCAAACAGAGGGTAAGCACAAGGGAGAGCAATAGGGAACAGAGCTGGATGAGAGATGAGTGATTATTTGTCTGACAGGTCCTTTGTTCAGAATTAAAACATAAGTGTAGAAGGGAAAGGAATGATGGATAGCTTTAAGTTTGACAGAAGGAAAAGGGTAAGTAGTGCATGTTGTTAAGCAAATGCACAGCACAGACAGAGAAGTGTGGTGAATATGCAAATGATGAGGTGGACATTGGATGGAGAGAGAGACAGAGAGAGACAGAGGGTAGACAAGCAGTGCTGGTGAGGTCTGTGCAATGAACAAGGTATGGGCAGTGACACAGAAGGGGAAGGGGTAACACCAAGATTAGGATGGGATTTGCTGCTGGTGTTGGCTGCTAGACAAGCCCAGAGAGTAGAAGCCTCAAGCATCACACACTTGGGTGGCCAATGTCATGGGCTGGTTGCTCCTTCTGTGGCCCAGTAAGTGGGACCTGCCTGCGGAGTGACTCATCAAGCCATTGCACAATGTTCTCTATGTTACCTGCTGGCTAACTTCAGCAGTAACCAATCTCCACTGCTCCAACAGTGTCACCACGGGTGACACTCTATGTCCAGTGACACAACAGAAGTCTTAACCCTCCCTTCTAAGACACCAAAACATAAGCCATTACCATACCTACTCCATATCACCTCCATGAGAGCAGCCTTCACCTGCATCCAGAGAGATGGACATAGGGCAATGGCGATCCAGTAGCAGATACACTGGCTGACTTTGACTGAATGCAGGTGCAGCACCTCCTGGTTCACAATTTTACCTAAGGGTACAAGTCTGAATGGGAAGAAGATGAGAAGACACAAACACAGGCACAGCACTGCAACAGTACATTGAGAGGCTATGTAACACAAACAAACCATGCAGCCTGGGGAGGTACTTCTGCCTTCTGTGCCAGTGGACCATATTTAAATAATGTTCCTCAGGAGCTGTAAATCACCAGATGTTCTGTTAAGCATAGGTGGGCAACCCAAAACACAGTAAGATGAAGCGGTAAAAAAAAACAGGAAAAAGTGCTGCATCACTTGAACCTCTGCTTCCCACTGATGAAGCAGGTTAAGATGATGCTGCGTGATATTATCACAGCAATGCCTGCACTGTTCCCCCTATGGATGATGCCTCTAGTATCAGACAATATCTGTGCCAGTTATTGGTAGTTTGAACTAAGCATCTACCTTCTTGAAGGGGCCATCATACATCCACAGCAGGTGCTTCATAAAGTCCATTTTTGGAAGAAGCAGCCATGACCCCCTGTTTAGGTCTGTTCAAAGATCAATATGGCAGATTAGTATGCATGGACAAAGTTGACAAAGGTTGCTGTATCACATGCCAAACAACATAGCACTGCTCTGTAACAAAGGGTTGCACATTCTATGTGATTTGGTGGACGTGCACATACATCACATGCTGCATAGTATGTGCACACCCCATTCTGATAGGTATGGAGAGCATTGTGCACAGAGTAAACTGTTCACAAACAACAGGCCTATCTGGCCTCATTAGCATTCTCACCAAATGAAATGCCCTGGTTACTGCAGTATAAAACACAGTTACCATATTGTGCAGGACTGCTTGAAAACACAGAAATAGACTTTATTAAAATAACTCTGAAAGCATTGTTTATTTGGAGCAATCCAGAAAGTAGGAGAAGAACAACTGGACTGATAATTATGCTGCAGCACTCCTGCAATGCCTGTAGTGACAGTCGGGGGATACAGGGGCAGTATGCAGTTTGTGTAAGTGACACTTATGAAACTGTGGGCCATGTGCGCTTTCAGCTTTAGGCGTGACACACACAGTGTTGGTAACTTAGTTCATAGTCATGTGAAAGCAATGTAGAGGCACCTATACAAACATGCATGTTACACACAGTGTGGCCACAAAGTCACATGGTGCTGTTCTGTGTTTCTTTGGGAGGGATGCAGGGGGCCAGAGGATACTTCCTGGGATACTGTGGCATATACAGAGTGGAGGATTGCTGTTGCCCTACACACAAAGCAGTTGCAGACAATCCCCAGGTGGAACAAGTGTGAGGAGGTGATGGACCTTAATGCATACTTAATGTAGATGAGCATGTACATCTGTTAAATCGCATATTTGTCCTTCACTGTGTACAGGTATAAGTAAATCCTAGCCACCTGGGTGAATCAATGCTTACAGAGGTTCACAAACCAAGAGAATATTGTGCTACTGTGGTTCCTCTGCACGCATGGAGTGTGCTTACTGCTCAAAGTTTATACAGACCAGCATCAAGAACTGGACATGGCATGGCATTGTGTGGGATGTGAAAGCTCAGGAGGAGATGATGGGCTGTACAATAGGCATAAATGAAGAATACAGATATGGTCTGCCATGAAAAGCAGATGGCTGAGGACATTGTGCTAAACAGGACCATCGGAAGGAATGGGAAAGCAACATGAAATTGGCTGATTAAGGTTGAAGTTGGTTTTGCTCACCAGGCTAGGGGACTGTCTCTCAAAGCAAGTGATGATTTGCATGTGGGTACAAGCAAAGTCCTTTCTACATGTGCCCATAAGCAATGCAATAGGCTAGTACTGACCATACTACTTTGGTATGGTACATATATATGCGTGATATGGAATGGATATAACTCTTTGTGACCTGCACCTGTGTCCTGTAGTAACCTCTGATATGTAATATAGAGTATCGTACATCACTGTTTTCCATGTGTCACAAAATATGTACTGTATGGTGACAAAACACCGTACATCAGTGGGCTAACACTACTTAAGCAATAACCCATGGATGGGTGTGGGTAATGCTGGATTTACCCACTGTTGGTGTGGTTTGCTCATGAGGGTGAAGCCTGAGTGATCAAACAAAGGCAACCATGGGTAAATCCAGCATTGTCCACACTCAGCTGTGAGTTATTGCTATTATGCAATGACATTATGTAAGAAAAAAATACTTACATTTCTTAAATAATGTCACTGTATAATGACTCCGTGGTACCCTTCCACAGGTATCCTGGGGCATTTCTGATGTACTGCGTATGCGTAAGGGTTGTGTTCCCACACTTACACAGTACATCAATGCTGTGCAGAGGTAGCAATGAAGAAAGGAAGATCACCATTGCTTTTTAAGTATCTTGCTATGTTAAATGAGTTTAACATAGCGAGATATCTTTAAAAAAAGCGACAGAGAAAGGAAGATCTCTGTTGTTTTTTTTAAGCTATCTCGTTATGTTAAACAAGTTTAACATAGCGAGATATCTTTAAAAAAAGCAACGGAGAAAGGGAGATCTCCATTGCTTTTTTTAAGCTATCTCACTATGTTAAACTCATTTAACATAGTGATATTAAACCAACAGAGATCTTCCTTTCTCCTTTGCTACCTCTGGATAAGAAAAAAAAATCAGGGGATATACTAACGGAAAAAGTCTGGGCGACCGGACCTTTTTTCTTCAGTATATTCTCGGATTTACAATGGGCACACTGGTTGGGATGGCCAATCAGCGTGCTCATTTTTGTATGTTTAGGGCCAGTCATTGTATAATATCACGTATTTTTTCACAGATTCTGCTGGGGATTGGTCCAGAAGAGGAAGACAGCAGAATAACTTATGGCTGATGTCAGCATGGCTACTGTTACCAATGATGTTTGTAACATGCAGGCAACATGGCAGATGACATGGTGGCACTATCTGCAGTATTTCAGGGGAAGTGAGCACCTACATCCTTGGGCAAAGAGACCCTTTGTGCTGGCTGCTGCTGAATGCGTAGCCTCACTTTAGCCTGACATACCACCTCTAATGGAGAGTCCTACATGGACTTCTCCTGTGTGCCTACCACATGTAGAAAGCAGCCCCTAAACAAACTCCATTCAGGGGTATACCACTGCTGAATAGTCTCTTGGAGCATATTGTGTCATCGGCTTTAATAGAATTGTGTCTATCATTGAGAGAGATGGCAATCCAATGGGTTACATACAGATTTATCATGAGTTTGACCAGCTAGTTAATGATGATGCCAAAGTGGGTTATAGTGTCGATAACCTTAGCTAAATCAAGGTAACGTGTGTGTAGGTGTGTGTGTGTGTGTGTGTGTGTGTGTGTGTGTGTGTGTGTTTCTGATTGTCCTCATCTAATGCTTCGCTGACTCATTCCAAAAAAATCTGACTAGGTTTCTACCCTTTACAAAGCTAAATTGGTTAGTCTCTAGGGATTGCAGGTTCATTCTGTGTTCCTGTTTATTTATGAGGCATATAATGATATGTTACATTGCCTTGTAAGTAGTGCTGGTGAGACTAAGAGTGCTAGTGCTTCCCTTGTTTTTCCCAGACTTCTAGTACATAGCCAGTGGAGGGGCTATGCTTATAGAGTTTGAGGAGAAGATGTGATAGGAGGCATTTATCACTCACTGAACAGGAAACATCCTGGCATATTATCTTGACTGAAAGAGCTCTCCATTTGATCCTGGAAAGCTCTTTTCAGTATATGTTTAGACATGATTACTGGGGGAGATATGGACTAGATATTTTGTACTGGAAGATTTGGAGGTGTCAGAGGGAGAAGTTGGACATGACTATATTCAAGGATGTTAGCTATATTCTCAGGTTTTGAGTTTGAAATACCATGTACTTGGTACAATGCTGAGTATAATTTCTGAGGTACTGTATAGAATCTGTAATGTCTTGTTATTATTCTTTGCTGACATAACAAGTTCTTGGTTCATATTTAGCTCTGCAGGATTTTATGCTGCTTCTAAGTTCTTTGCTAGCCCCATTTAGGCTGACTGTAATAAACGCTGTGTTTTTGTTCTATTTGTTTGGTTATAAACTTTCTGCTCTGCCGCAGGGATTTGTTTCTAAAGTTAGTGTTGTATTGGTAGTGAACAGAAGCACACACTCCTTCTCAAGAATTAAGCTGGGAGTAAAAACTTTAGGTGTATATGGCAACATTAGCTACTATCAAATGCTGGAGGACTGTTAAACCCTCTTAATTCATCAGTGAGCACAGGGAAACTGGCCTTGGAGAATCCTCATGTTGACGTGTACTGGGACTGTGTTGTGAATAACACAGCACAATGATCTGATATCACCAGTGAGAGATGACAGTGGACGGGAAGCAGACAGCAACTGTGTTGGTGAGAATAAGACAGTATATTGCTGCCTTCACTGTTGAAAAATGATATATGAGTGAGGTAGTTTACATTGGTAAAGCCAAGGAAGTGTTGAAATATTTATTTCTAGAAGTGTAAGTGTGATGGTTTATGGAGAGGTATTAAAGCCCGCTATAAAGATGGTATTTAGGTTAATTGAGAGGGACTTTAGTTTATTAAGATATGTTTTATGATTTGAAGGTGTTATGGACATGGCCCTGTAGATGACTAGGAAATGGCATGAGGTCTTTTTTACTGATATTAGGATATGAAGGAGTTTGAGGTCATTGCCCTGAACCACTATTCTAGAGGTGATAGTTTCAGGTAGTATGTCTTTCTGTCCTTGTATTTGCAGAGTGAGAGCTTTGTCCAAATGTTTGGTGTTAAGGAAAATAAATTTAAGACTGGCATAGACACCTGCAAGAGGGTGTCTTACCCCCCCCCCCCACTGTTTATAATTTCTAGGGAAAGGATTTCATGGTATAGCTGAAGTTCAGACAGCATACCATTTAGAGGCATAAAAGATGTATCACTGTTGTTTGCAGGTAATGTTAGCCTCTTTGATCTGGAAGTGAATCATATGTCCAGTGAGAGATAGACTGGTTTGTCAGTTGAGTACAAGTACACATGTACAAATCAGCACCTCTAAATCAGAGGTAGTAAGTCTTTCCTAGAAAAAAGTGGATTACTCTCTGTGGGTGAGAGAAGAACATCTAAGCCAAAAGGTTTAAGTATCCCGGGTGTCTTCTTCATGGGCAATGATACAAGGTATCGGAGAATGACCACTGAATGGCTGCAGCAGATGTCACACTAGATTGTAGTAGTGAAGCTAGTAATATTTTTAGGATGAAACTCTTGATTTTCCTGTCAGTCTACTTTCTTGTTCTCATTTATGGTCTTGCACTTTGTGTAGTCATTGAGTAAATGAAAATGTAGCTACAACTGACAGAAATAACAGTCCTTTGCTAGGTAGCTGGGCTCAGTCTTTGTGATACAGTGAGGAGGATGGCAATCTGAAGCAGAGCCTCCTGTATGAGAGGCGTCACTTAAGATGGATGGATGGGTGTAAGGACAGAGAGATGACGAACAATAATGTTGAAAACAGTAATCAGTGACAGATGTCTGTGGATTTCTATATTTAGTACTGCTTAATTTGCACCTCTTACTGCAGCCTGCATGTTGTTTTCACACGTTGCATAACTTTATGGTATAAAATGTGAAAAAAAAAACTCGGGTCTTATTTTTTTCTCATTCTAGTACTAGAATCTTAACAATTCATCAAGAAACTATGGTTTAAAGCTCTCTTTGGTGTAGTGAGCTGGAAAGCTAACTGTGATGTTGGAGATTCAGATTCAGTTAGTGTACCTGGTCCCAGAGCAGTTGGATTGGGGTGTGAATGAGTAGCAGATTGCAGTCTGGCCTGTAACAGTAGAGGGAACAACTTTTGGTAGCACTAGCATCATGCTGGAGACCAGGGGCTTCAGCAATACAGTAAAAACATAAACTTAGAGCTATACTCATATTACTGCACATTTGATGTGAGAGAGGGACAGAGAGTATGGCATAAACAAAACATGTCTGAACCATCTAAGAGTGGCAGCTTGCCATGCCAAAACTTTCTCTAATCTGGAAATAGCATTAGCCAATCAGTTGGGGGAACAAATTAGTAATACTGGTTGTGAGAACTGAAACAGAGGAAACAAACAAACAAA